>NC_056727.1:1199247335-1199547335 GCF_019279795.1 Protopterus annectens
TCCAAATCTGTCAGATTGTGAGGGCATCTTTTGTGCACAGCCCTCTTCAGGTCATCCCACAGATTTTCTGTTGGATTTAGATCTGGGCTCTGGCTGGGCCATTCTAAAACTTAATTTTTTTTCTGATGAAGCCATTCTTTTGTTGATTTAGATGTATGCTTGGGGTCATTGACATGTTGAAAGGTGAAATTCCTCTTTATCTTCAGCTTTCTAGCAGACACCTGAAGGTTTTAGGCCAAAAGTGACTGGTATTTGGAACTGTTCATAATTCCTTCTACTTTGACTAAAGCCCCAGTTCCAGCTGAAGAAAAGCAACCCCAAAGCATGATACTACCACCACCATGCTTCACCATGACGATGGTGTTCTTTTGGTGATCAAAGTGTTGTTTTTGTGCCAAACGTACCTTTTGGTTTCATCAGACCATAACACATTTTCCCACATGCTTTTGGGAGAGTTGATGAATTGTTTTGCAAATTTTATCCAGGCCTGGATGTTTTTCTCTGTAAGAAAAGGCTTCCGTCTTGCAACTCTACCCCATAGTCCATACATATGGAGAATACAGAAGATTGTTTTCACATGTAGTACACAACCAGTACTTGACAGAAATTCCTGCAGCTCCTTCAGTGTTGCTGTAGGACTCTTGGCAGCCTCCCTGACCAGTTTTCGTCTTGTTTTTTCATCAATTTTGGAGGGACGTCTAGTTCTTTGCAAAGTCACTGTTGTCCCATATTTTCTCCACTTATCAATGACTGTCTTCACTGTGTTCCATCTCTGAACCATGGCTTTTGCTGTAGCAGGCAACTGAGTAAATGTCAGGAAAATTCTACTAGAACAGCTGAATTCTGGGCTGGGAGGGTGGCCTAATGGTTAAGGTGTTTGCCTTGCAAACACAAGGTACAGGGTTTGAGTCTCACAAGCAATAATTGGCTAGGCTTAAAATGGCTTGCAAGGGCAGTTAGCCTAGTATTAATCTATAAACCTATCTATGAACAGCTGAACTCTATTTGGGGTTAGAGTCTCTTTAATTGATGGCAAGAGTGTACCCAAGAAGACTGAATACTGTAATTAAATCAAAAGGTGCTTCAACAAAGTATTAGTTTAAGGGTGTGCACACTTATGCAACCAGCATATTATAAGTTTTTTATTTTTTATATTTTTTTCCCCTAACAGATTTGTTTGTTTTTCAATTGAACTGTACAGGTTATAGGTCACATTAAAGCTGGGAAAAGTTTTGAAATTATTTATTGTGGTTTCATTTTTTTACATCACAAAAACCTGGCATTTTAACAGGGGTGTGTAAACATTTTATATCCACTGTATATATTAATAACAGTACCTTGTTTTGAGGAAATCTTTACAACATGCTTGCATAACTCCATAACACTCCTCTTTTGCTACAAAGCCTTTTTCTGGCCTGCAGTACCTGCTTATGAAATATCATTAGACTATCCCGGTCACCCTTTCTCCTCCAACTGCCCTGATTGAACAGAACTCACAACCAAAACAAGCTCCATGCTCACAAATTGCTAATAACATCCACTTTATCACCAAAAGACCTTACTTTTCAATATATTCATAACTGACCGCTACTTAGCAACCAAACAAGCCACTACCATCCAATATGCAGATGAATCAACACCTAGCTGCTCTGCAAAAAGCCAAAATAAACTAGATAAACTACAACAGCTCACCCAAGAATCCTTTTCCAACATTGAAGTTTGGCTGACTGAATCTTAGCTGCTCCTACCCCCCCCAAAATGATCCGAACATACTAGATGACCAAAATAACTACCTTTTAACTAATTAACACCTGCCTGACATGGTTTGCCACACTCTAGTAGCCTACGCACATCTTGCATTCTATAAATTTTAGATAGTAAAATATTACCGCTAGCTCTCCCAAAGTATCCTGCAGCAAATAAGTAAACCAACTGTAACAGTGAAAACAACTATCAGGATACACCACGAGAAGTCCAATTGATGCAAAAAATCTTCTTTATTCCAACAAGAGTATAAAATAGACAGAGATAAGCACTTTCGCGTGCACCATGCACGCTTCATCAGATCTACTTATAACACGTTGTTTCATTCTTTATATAGTGAATAGTAATCATTAAATCAGCATTCAAGCATCTGATTAACTAATTGAAAGCAAATCTATCAAAATTTAAAGCCACATAGTCCGTGACACCTTTACATTTTTCAGCAGAGTCATAATGAACTATCGTGCATATAACAATTAAAACGTTAAAACTATCTAAAGCATATCTAAAAAATATAATAATTATATCAAGAACTAACTTATGCATATAAAAACATATATAAAAACATATGTAAATATCAGCAAATCTACCTAAACCACTTGCTTTATTTATGTATTATTTAAAACCAATAAGTAATTGCATATCACTTGCAACTTCTCCAGCCTACATCGATTGTAATCAGCTGAACGTTGAGCTTAAATGCACCAAACATAAACGTATCATAACGTTATGTTATGCAAGTTGCTCATGCTGCAGAAAATAAAAGCAAAACAAAACGAAATGATTTCAAAAGACCATCTGATATATAACATAGTCAAATCTGGGTCTACATCACTGTCTTATTACTAATAAGTACAATGAGTAGTTTGAATTGTTATTCAATGGAAGGCAGACTGCCAATATACAAAAATCATAATATCATGAAAATCAATAATTAAACATAAAATTATTCATTATTAGTCTATTCGATAATCTTATCCTATAACTAATAGGAATTATTCAAGACTATTATTAAATAGGAGAGGCACTACTAACGTGTCACTATCCTATTAACTCATAGATCCAAATACCGATATATTAGATCTGATGGTTTACTATTAAATTAAACGCAAGTCTTATTAATATTTAATCTGAACAATTGGTTACTAAATTAATCCACAGGGCAACAATATGTAACTATAGTACCTATTACTTGCAGAGATGAAAAAAAGGGAATTTACCAAGTATAGTTTGCGACTAACTTGGAAAAACATCTAAATCTAATTCTCTACTGTTAGATACATATCAATCTATTTTATATATGTAAACATCCATGTCTATAGTGTAACTATTAAACAAAACTTCCTATTTATAAAGGTCAAATCATCGCTTAATAATTTCTGACTTATAAACTTCCCAGTTGTTAATAACTAGATATTATTAATATTAAACAAATAATCTCTTATTAACAACTTGTGTGTGTTAAAACATACTAGATAGTGTTCTTATGAATAATAATTATCCTACAAACTAAGGCATATAGATAAATATCAAGTCTAATAATGCCCTAAACAATGACCTAAGAACTAGTAACTATCTCCTTAATCTGGTGTATTATATGTCTACAATGTTCACAAATCAAGTTAGAATAGTCTAAATCTGTAACAAATATAAATATAAATATGAATACTAATGTAGTCATGTAACAATATATTGACAATACTATTAAAACATATTCATACATAAATCCCTAAAGTGTGTCAAATCATACCCAAAGACAAAGTAATAATATAAATAGTCTAGTCCTTCAAGAGATCGTTCGTGTTTGAGAATCTATTTCTCTATTGCACTTCATGGCCTACTGAGTCTGTTAATAATCAAATCCTACCAAACTCCTTGTTAAACCCAAAAGCTTCTAACTCCTGTAAATATCATACAAATCCTAAAATAATGAATTTTTACCTTTGTTCAAGAACTGGTTTCAAAGAAACATAATTGTTGATACCTGGTTCTTTGTGTGCACCAGATCTAAAAATCCAGTCTAGCTCCAGTTTCGCTAAATGGTTACTATTGTTACCCATTCTGGGGCTAGTCCTCACCACTTGTAAAACTCTGAATCTAAATTCATGTGTGGGATTCAGGTTTATATGTTTGGCTAACGTATTTAACTCATTCTGCTTACGAATATCATAAACATGGTTATATATGCGTTCTTTCAGTTTCCTTTTAGTAAGCCCAATGTAAAATGCTTGACAGAGTGTACAATTAGCCATATAAATCAAATTCATGGTATTACAATCAGTGTGTCCTTTGGGTTTAAACTCAAAAAAACCTTCTGGATGTTGATAATACTGTGTGGTTGTGATATATTTACACATGTTACATTTCATACAAGGAAAGGTACCCCATACTTTATCATTTCTATCTGTTCTATTAGACCTGTTGTTCAAATTCATTGAAAAAATATCTTTTAAATTATCACATGTCCGGAAAACAAATGCAGGTTTATCTCCAATCAATACTCGTATATCCTCTATCGTTGTGAGTATATTCCAATGCTTAGTTATAATTCTTCTAATCTCTGCATTATCATTAGTATATTTCATCACATATCTAATTTTCTTATCATTATGTTCCCGTCCATGGTAGCTTTGTTTGTATCTATTAACAAAATGTGTTCTGTTCCCAGTATTAACATCTACACTTGATTTTTCTATATCTCGACCTACTAAAGGGGAGATAATATCATATTTTATCTCCTTCACTAATGTCGGATCGTAGCCTCTCTCCAAGAAAAGTAGTTCCAAGGTATCTGCTTCTTCCTGTAATGTAGGGGGATCCTTGCATATTCTAGTAATCCTTGAGAATTGGCCCCTTATTACCCCTGAAAAAACATGTCTGGGATGCATACTGCTATAGTCCAGCATAGTATTTTTCCAACATTTTTTTCTAAATAGTTTCAAAGTCATCTTACCATCTCTATTAAAGTATAAAGTCAAATCCAGGAAGTTAATACTCTCTCTAGAGTAGTCACATGTGAATCTAAGGAATTCTGTGGTCAACTCTAAGTAACTCACGAACTCCTGTAGTTCCTCTGTAGTTCCATCCCACAATAGTACTACATCATCCACAAACCTCCTATACATTCGTATTTTGTTCATCCAATCACTATTAAATAAATGCTTTTGCTCCCAAAAATATAGGACAAGATTGGCGTAAGAATTCGCACATGGGGTGCCCATAGCGACACCCCATGTTTGTAAATAGTATTTGCTATTGAACAAAAATACATTATTATATAATACCATGTCCAGAAGTTGGCTAATCAAAATTTGTCTATCACCCGAAAAATTACTTTCTTTAACCATCAGCTCTCTGATGGCTTGCAACCCATATTCATTCGGGATACATGTAAACAAGTTGCAAACATCTAATGTAACTAACAATGGCTTACTAAAATCTGTCTTAGCTAATTCAACTAATTCTATGTCATTCAACAATTGTTGTGTGTCTTTTAGAATAGTACTAATATTATTAACCAAGGGTCTTAACATTTTTTCTAGAAATATAGAAGCATTATAAGTTGCCCAATGTCTACCCAAAACGATGGGTCGCATGGGTAGTGGATTGACCCCTTTGTGTATTTTAGGTAGGCCCTTTAAAATTGGTATAAGTGGTTCATTGACATATAGGAAATCATACATCTCTCTACTGATCTGTCGACACATGAGTAGATCATATAGACTGTCACTGACATTATTAATTATACTCATAATGTCGTCAAAAACCAGTTCTCTGTAAGTACTATCAAGTTTCAGGGTTGTTTCTACAATTTCTATATATTCTGCTCTATTTAGTAAAACAACCCCTCCCCCTTTATCTGCAGGTGTGATTAAAACATCAGTATTCCTTCGTAATTTGCTTAATGAATCAAATTCAGCATTATTCAAATTAAAAAATCTATTCTTAACATGTTTCCTAGAATAGAATATATATAAATCTTTATCACACGATTTGATAAAACATTCCACCATAGGTGGTAGTTGTGGAGAAAAAGTACTCTTCTGTTTAAAATCATTCATAGCAACATTAGCATTGTCAGCATTTTTATTCTTAAAAAACATTTTTATGGCTATTTTCCTCGCAAATAGTCTCAAGTCTATGAATGTTTCTGATGGTATACTAGGTTGCGAGGGAACGAAATTCAAGCCTCTGTTCAAAAGTGACAAATCAGAATCAAACAGATTATACTCAGAATAATTAAACACCAAAGAAGTCAGTTCCAATTTCTTTTCTGCTGTCCGTACCTGTCTTGTGAGTATTTTTCTATAAATTTTCTGAAAACTAAACTTAAAAATGATATGATAAGGAAAAGTAAATAGTTTGTGAACAATAAAAGCTATTAAAACTATACAAATTGCAATGTTATCAGTAAGAAATATTATTTGCAGTGACAGTAGTCAGTGCATTCATAGTCTTTCTGTAAATATAATATATTATAATGCACACAAGCCCAGAATTATATTTTTTTGCCAAACTTCACAATTTGTCTTATCTTAGAAACTGTATAATCTAGACATATATTGCTACCACATTTTTGTTAACCAGACATGTGTTCATATGATAACAAGAACTTTCTCTATAAGTGCATGTTTCTTTAGATACTTACAGAAATATGAAAATGTATGCTTAATTGTATAATTAGCAGTATAAATAACTGAATATTTCTCAAGATTTGCAACTTACAGAGCAAATTTCTGATTGAAGACTGCTGGAACAGGGCTCAGTTTTGAGCTTTTTATTGGTTAATTGGTTAATTTGTATAAATCAGTTTGCTCTTGTTTGCTACTGTTATATTTAAGTGTGTATCTGTTCTCCTGTGTTAAATCAACCTAAACAGCGTTTAAATATCTTTAGCATAATCTGGTTACAGGTTTTGCTGTATCCAGATCTGTTTGTGTGATTCCTGTGTTTCCTGCTATGCCATCTTGTGTTGGCCGGGGTCTGCCTGCACTTAGTGGGAGTACATAAACTGGTTGGAACTGGTCTGGCATAGGGTGTTGAGCTAAGAGCTCAGGGACAAGGGTTGATTGGTCAGTTTCAGTGTTTCTATTTTACTTTCATTTTTGTGGTATTTAAACCCAACATTTTCATGGGTTTGTACTTGTTTGCCCATCGTGCACCACTGCTGTACTGTTTTAACCCTTTGCGAGGTATCTCAGTTGCATTGTTTACCTTACCAGCACTTCTGTGTAAGCGAGGCCCCTGCCTGCAGCTACTGTATTGATTTTATCTGGCCTATTCACACCTATAGGTACTCTCCTCAGATAGTACCCACTCTACTATCCCTGACCTCTCTTCCACAGAGTCTGATAACCATGGATGGAAACTTTCCTATGGTTTCTCCTGCTAGTCTGGTTGATATGGACATCCTGAGACAGTGTAGCAACAACCTTACGTATACAGACAGCCCCTATACTACTACCACCTAGGAACACAATATGTGAGAGATGCAATTACATTAAGAACCTAAAATCCTTGCTGTCTCAGTCACAAGCTAGTACATTTGGCACTGAGAAGGTTGTCTGCTCAAACACTACGGACACCACACCTCTAACACCACCCACATCTGTACAACACACTCCTACATATGCAGAGGTACTCAACAAAAACATACCTAAACAAAAGAGACCTCCAAAGCAAAAACGCACATGCACAGGCCCAGCCACAAACCCAACATACTAGTCATAGGAGGTTCTACCATGAGAAATGCAGATGTGCCCCTCGCCAGGCTAGATATGGAGAACGTCAGGGTTAGTTGCTTGTCAGGTGCTAGAATCCACCATATCGCTCATGCGCTCAAGTCTCTTAACAACAGGTACTGTTATGACTCTGTCATAGTCCATGCTGGTGTGAATAACTTCAGACGTACCTCTCTGGACTATATGAAGAGAGACATAATTGAGCCAACTGAATATGTTTCCCAGGCAGGTATGTCCCTAGCCTTAAGAAGCATCTCACCATTCCCCAGAATGATGCCTCAACACAAACAGAAAATGATTGACTTTAAAAATTGGCTTAGTTTCTGGTATCATTCCAAGGGGATCCAGTACCTGACAGCCTGGGAGGACATGACTGACAAAGCACGATGCTTTGCCAGAGATGGTCTTCATCTGTCGCCCTTGGGCTTCAGGGTTCTGGTAAAGGCTCTTACCTCCCCCATAGTGCCCTTTTAGGCAAAGTCATGAACACAAAATTATCAACATGAAAAATTCTTCTAATTGAAATCTAAAGGTCATGCTGCTAAACTCTAGGAGTCTTAGCATGAAACTCCACTCAATGCAAGCATTCCTTGCCCTGGAAGATGCTGACATTTGTGCAGTCACTGAAACCTGGTTCAAAGCTATGAAGAGCACCGCAGACTTACCAAGTTACTCATACTACCATACTTTTAGACCCCAAACTGAGGGCTACAAAAAGACATACACACCTCCAGGCTTGCCAAACAGTATGGCACACAGGAGACACTCCAAGTGCAGTTAACTGTTGACAAAACACCTATTCAAATCTTAACTAGCTACAGATCTCCAGTGATGACTCAGGACACCCACTCCCCCTATCTGGACTTACTTGATTCCATCAAGATTCAACCCCCTACCCGGGTCCTGGGTGACATTAACTACCCAACCATATAGTGGAAGACCTATTCAAGCCCAAACTTGAACACCCAGAGATTCCTTAACTTTGTCAATGCCAATGCATTCTTTCAGGTGGTCAACACCCCTACGAGAGGTGAAAATATCCTGGACCTGATCCTAACCAACAAGAGTAGCCACTGTAGCACCCATACAGTTTCATCCTCCTTGGTAAGATCCCAACCATAAAGCAATCACTTTTGAAGTCAGCATCTCGCTTGACCCCCCCCCCCCTCCCAAGGATCAAACTAAAATGAGGCTACCCTCTCCTCAGTACATGTATAAGCAGCTTCACAGCCCAGTCCCTTCAGCTGGAACTAGCATTAATGTCCAAGCCTACACCAAAAAACTATACAAGGACCTACATAGCTGTATAGACTCAGCAATACCTGACAGGACCAAATTATCTTCCTCAAGGTAGAGTAAACCTGTCTGATGGACAGCAGTAATAAACAAACTCTATAATAAAAGAAAAACATTGCTGTTCAGGACCAAGAAGGAGCAGGTGCCAAGTTAGAAGCAATATCTCTTTTGTCTGAACAAGCAAATAAGGTCACTGGTGAAATCCTCTGAGGCTAACTTTGAGTCCAAATTGGCCACATCCACTAAGAATAATCACAAGGCCTTCTTCACATATGTCCGCAATCTCAAAGGTAACACCCAAATCTGCTCTGAACTGGTGGCCAATAACACCACATATTCAAATGCCATAGATATAAAAACCTTCACAAAACCAAACCAAGAACTGGAACAAACTCAATAAAGTAAATAAAAATATGGCAGACCAATTACTCCTTATTTCTACAGGTTTATTGTAAGTGCTTTCATTCAACAAATAAAATGAACTTCATCAGACAAACATTCCCCAACATCCCTCTCTTTAAATAGTCATCCTCTTAATTATGTCATAAAATCATTTGAAATTTAAAGTAACGCTCAATGTTTAAAAAAACAAATTAAATACTGGTGTTCATATAATCTTTGTTTAAAAGGACATTCGGTTTTCCCAATGTAAAAAACTTTTTTTTGCTGGCACTAAGCAAGGTACACAACTCCCAATGTTTCACAATTAAATCTACCTTTTATAATATAAACCTTGTTGTGAATGCGGAACTGCTTCCCAACTTTAATATACCTACAATAATGACAATGTCCATACCTGTTCATCCCCCAAGCGTTCAGCTGTGATATAGTTTCACATTGGGAAAACTAAAAGTCCTTTTAAACAAAGATCATATGAACACCAGTATTATATAGCTAAACAAATGTGTACTAATGCTCTGGCCATATAGTTGAAAACACTACACATATTTTTAAATTTCAAAGTAGACCACAGGTCAGGAACACAAAGTTCAAAAAGTTTGTGCTTTTGATCCACAGACTTAAAATACAGTAAAAAGTTGCTTTTAATCACAGACTCAAAAATCAGTAAGCTCTTTCATCCCCCCCCCCCATTTCTCCACCCTGACAGAATAGGGTTATTAATACAGGAATGTATAAGTGTTTAAATTGTAATATGTGTAACTTCTTGATGACAGATGTTAAACAACTAACAGTGGGAGGGCATGTGATAACAACACAAGGAAAATATAGTCTTCAAATCAAGATTTATTGTTTATTTAGACATATGTATATCCTGCAATTCATTTTATGTGGGGCGGACAACTAGAGAATTACATAGATGCATTTATGAGCATAAATATGCAGTATCTGTGAAAGATGCTTTTGGTAAACATTATAAAAATAATGCAAGCTGTCAAGTGAATTTCAAGTTTATTGTGTTAGATGAAGTGATAAATGTACACAATAGATTTGATGCTGAAGATGAGCTCGGGTGGAAGGAATATGTTTGGCAAATTAAACTGAATGCATGCTATCCACCTGGAATGAATGATAGGTCTTATTTTGTTGCATATTTAGAAAAGAGGAAGTTACATCATAATTAAATGGTCATGTGTTTGTTTTAGTAGTATTCTAAGTCAGTAGTATTTTACTATATTATTCAGTCTGAGGAAGTCCGAGTTGGATGAAAGCGCTTACTGATTTTTGAGTCTGTGGATTAAAAGCAACCTTTTACTGTATTTTAAATCTTTGGATTAAAAGCAGAAATTTTTTGAACTTTGTGTTCCTGACCTGTGGTTTGCTATGAAATTTTACGTTGTTTCAGAGAGGTGTGTTTTTGGTGCTTGGTTTTTTACATGGAAGGGCAAGGAAGTTCAAGTTTTTTAACTCTTACCCAAGGAGGTATATTAACGGATACATCTAATGGTCCCATTGTTCTTAATCAAGAAGGAAGAATGAAGTGTTATACTGCATCAGCGTTTCCCCCTGCTACCAACAAAGGGGGAACTTTTCAGAGATTTGATGAGGCACTTAATGGTTGGTTGGCACCGCTATCAAATCCATTTGATGGATTACAATTTAATAATTTTTCAGCAATTCCTACTGTTAACTATAGTGAAATGTTTGGGCAGTTAGAAAAAGAGCTGCTTAAATTAAAAAGGTTGCAGTGGGATAATGCTTATTTTAACTGTTGTTTAAAATCACAAGTGCCGAAGGACTTGAGAGTGTCAATAATGCCAGCTGGGTCTAATTATCCCCCTGAGTTTCTAAACAAATGGGTGGAACTAAATCAACGAACTGGTTTACAATATGTTGAACTGTTGCTGGAGTTTAACAAAATGAAAATGGAAGATTTAAACAATAACATCAGAGTAGCTTTTTTTAAGCTGAAAGATTCACTGACTTCTGATAATTTTGCGTCTAAGCTGGGTTTGATTCAAGATAAACTGAATAAAGAGAATGAGGTGTTAAAGAAATGTAAAACTGGTAAATATTTGAGAGATAAAGCAGATTATGAAGTTGTGAATGAAAAAAGACCAGCTGAAGTTCAAGGCGGAGCTAGTATGTCAGCAATGACGTCAGCAACAAATGAGAGAACTGAAACAGAGGCTGTATCAGTGGGAGAAAATGGCCCAAGAAAATCTAAAATGTTAGCACATAGAAGTGAAGCTGCTAGTACTTCTAATGAAGAAACAACTGTGACTATTAATACCAAAGAAAAAGACAATAGTTTGTTGGAAAAAGCTAAGCAGGATTTTCAAAGTGACAAAATCAGTCAGTTGGTGAGAGTTTATCAACGCAATGGGAAAGACAGCAGAACTTGGGCAGAAATAGCAGCAGTTCCTCACAAGAATATGCAGCGGAACAACAAGAGACAATACAACAAGCGCTGAGTCTGCAAGGTACTGTTGATTCTGCTTTTGTTATAGTTAATTTGTCTGACATCACTTTAAATGAAGAATTGTGTCGTGTGTTGCAAAAAGGATGGAACTTTGTACCTGCAAAAAGAGCTGATAAGTGCAATACCATTGATGCACTTAAGGACTATGTGAGGAAATTAAACTTTAAATGTTTATTTCCAAACAAGGTTCAGGAACCTTTATGTTTTGTTAAGCCTAGTACATATAACCCTTTGCCTTTGAAAAAAGATCTTGAATTGTTCCAAATGTTATGTAAGCAGCAAATTATAGAAATGTTTAATAGTAAACCTGCTTATAAATATTTTAATATGAATCCTGTACAAAAAGAAATGTTAGATGATTTGTTGAACAATGAAACTATTTTAGTAACCAAAGCTGATAAGGGTAATGATTTAGTAGTTTTAGATGGGAATGTATATGTGCAAACTATGAATTAAATGTTGTCAGACCAAGCGTTTTATAGTAAGGTGTTGTTCAAAGAAATTAAAAAACAGTATTTGTTCATAGATGACCAAACTGAAGAATGTTTTTTGACAGGGCGAATTACGAAGCAAATTAGCCAAAAATCCACAAAAATTTAGATAAACCACCTCTGCGCCCAATAGTAAGTAGTAGTGGAAGTAAAACAGAAGCACGTGTCATCTGTGTAGACAAACACTTACAACAAATAGTGGTAGACAATGATGCATATATAAAAGACTCCTTCAATTTTAAAAATAAAATAAGGAAGCTAGAAATAGAGGAAAATGATTATCTTTGTTACACTTGACATTAAGTCATTATATACTGTTATTCCCAACGATGCTGGAATGGAAATAGGTATGAACTAATAAGAGCTAGAAAGCTTTCACATGATACAGGGGGCTTATAGTGGAAACGTTAGATTTAATTTTAAGCTATAATGTCTTCAAATTTAATGGTGAGCTATATAAACAAACGAACAGTGTAGCTATGGGGGCAGCAATGGCCCTGAGCTATGCAAATATTTTTATGCAGGAATGGGAGAGAGTTCATATTTATGAAAGTATATATAAGTGTAATATTATATTCTATAAATGTTTTACTGATGACGTTTTTCTTGTTTGAAGAGGAGATGGCATTGATCTATTTCTTAAGTATTTAAATGAGGTATGTTCTTATTTAAAACTTACATCAGCCTGTGACAAATTGAGTATCAACTATTGATTTAAATATTTATCAACTATGGATTTAAATATTTATAAGGAAAATGGGGGTCTATGCACCTTTATATATATAAAAAAGTTTCAAAATAATGCATATCTGCATTACGATAGTTTACATCCAAACAAAACTAAAAATAATATAGTTGAGTCAAATGAAAGGGGTAGATAGGTTAACTGACAAGGAAAGTGATTTTGTCAGAGAAAGTGAAGCTTTATGTGCTAATTTTGTGAGTAGAGGGTATCCTAAGAAAGTAGTAGCAGAAGCTCTAGAAGAAAGTAGATGTAACAGACACAAGCTAAAAGTGTCTGAAAATGTTAATAAAAAACAAAGTGATTTTGTGAAGATGCAGATAGAAAACAGCATAGATACTTTTTCCATTAAAAATATTGTTATTAATAACTGGAAATTATTTAACTCAGATGCAGAGATGATGAAAGTTGTGGGAGACAGACCATTATTTGTACAGAAAAAGGGACGAAGTTTTAAAAATTTATTTCAAGCTAGATTAAATCCCCCCATTTCTCTTCCCACACAGAATAGGGTTATTAATACAGGAATGTATAAGTGTTTAAATTGTAATATGTGTAACTTCTTGATGACAGATGTTAAACAACTAACAGTATGAGGGCATGTTATAACAATACAAGGAAAATATAGCTGCAAATTGAGATTTATTGTTTATTTAGGCATATGTATGTCCTGCAATTCATTTTATGTGGGGCGGACAACTAGAGAATTAAATAGATGCATTTATGAGCATAAATATGCAGTATCTGTGAAAGATGAAAAAATGCTTTTGGTAAACATTATAAAAATAATGCAAGTTGTCAAGTGAATTTCAAGTTTATTGTGTTAGATGAAGTGATAAATGTGCACAATAGATTTGATGCTGAAGATGAGCTCGGGTGGAAGGAATATGTTTGGCAAATTAAACTGAATGCATGCTATCCACCTGGAATGAATGATAGGTCTGATTTTGTTGCATATTTAAAAAAGAGGAAATTACATCATAATTAAATGGTCATGTGTTTGTTTTAGTAGTATTCTAAGTCAGTAGTATTTTAGTATATTATTCAGTCTGAGGAAGTCCGAGTTGGATGAAAGCGCTTATTGATTTTTGAGTCTGTGGATTAAAAGCAACTTTTTACTCTGTTTTAAGTCTGTGGATTAAAAGCTGAAATTTTTTGAACTTTGTGCTCCTGACCTGTGGTTTACTTTGAAATGTTACGTTGTTCCAGAGAGGTGTGTTTTTGATATTTTCAAATTTACCATAATACAGCAAGTTAGCAGGAATATTAGAGGTGGCCCATGGGAATTAAAGCTAGAGGAGCAAGAGTTGTTATGGCAACTGAGAACTAATGCTCACATTTTCCCAGGGTTAAATGAATGTTGTTCAATTAAGCGTTTACTAAAACTGAAAGCCCTGGAAAGATAACAGGGCATGAACAGTTCAAGTTTCGAATTATAAGTTTGGAATTATAACATTCGAGATTGGTACGATATGGTTGAAAATGAGCTGTGGTTTATTTTTATGAGCTGGTTTGTATGTAGCTTGTATTTTATTTAATTATTTTTTTTCAACATTGCGTGTTTCTTTAAATTTCAAATGATTTTATGATGTAATTAAGAGGATGACTATTTAAAGAGAGGGATGCTGGGGAAGGTTTGTCTGATGAAGTTAATTTTATTTGTTGAACAAAAGCACTTACAATAAACCTGTGGAAATAAGGAGTACTTGGTCTGCCATCTTTTTATTTACTTTATTGAGTTAATGCCATAGATATAACCAACCAGCTGGCAAACAGGTTCAGTGAACAGGTCTTTGATTCCCTCTGAAAGGCAAAAAATACAGTCTCCATGGGACTGTAACATCCCTGGTTGTATCCTACATGAACTCAAGCATGAGGTCTGAGCTCCATTAGGCACCCTATTCAACTAAAGCATGAGCATCGGCTTTGTCTTAGCTGAATGGAGGACAGCCACTGTCATCCCTCTACACAAAGGTGGAGCGTCCAGTGACCCAGACAGTTATAGGCCCATTAGCCTAACTAGCCTGATCTCTAAGGCCATGAAACGCATTATCATGGACCTTATAAACAAGAACATTGGAAATCTCCAAACACTTGACCCCACACAGTCTGGTTTTGTCAAAGGGAGATCATGTCTGTTAAACTTAGTCAACTTCTTTGAAACAGTCATCAGAGCCATGGACGAGGGGAAGACAATGCACACCACCTTCCTTGAGCTAGCCAAAGCCTTCGACACTATTCCCCACTCAGGCATAACAGATAAACTCTCCCAGCTAGGCATCAACCCATATGTTACCAGATGGGTAGCTAACTGGCTCACTGATAGAACCCACTCAGTCAAAATATGGGAAGCCACCTCAAGTAGTAGATCCGTAATGAGTGGTGTACTCCAGGGATTGGTGTTGGGCCCTCTACTGTTTGGGATATGCTTTTCTAAGGTGCAAGCCAAAACCAGTGGTCTGTGGCTGACCAGGTTTGCAGATGACTGCAAGCTGGGAGCTGTCTTAGATTTCCCTAGTGATGTGAACATCCTCCAAGAGGGTCTTACCCAAACTAATGACAGGTACCAGAGGCATGGCCTCAAACTGAATGACAAGAAATGCATTATTATCCCCTTTGTGGAAAATGGCATCCCCACTAATTATCACATTGATAACATTGTACTATGCATGCAATCAGTCGTGAGGGACTTGGGCACCCTGGTTGATAGCACTCCTGACTTTTGACCACCACATTGTCTTGTACAGAAGGCTTCCTACTTGGCCACCTCATAAATAAGGATATTTTGTACGGGAACAAGGAGGTCATAACATCCCTGTACTCCTCCCTTATCAGAGCCATTATTGAGTACAATGCCCCCTTTGGCATGTACCTTGCCAAGCACATGCAGCGGCTGGACAGACCACAGAGGTCAGGAAAATCAAGGGTCTCAAACACCACTCCTATACAGATAGGCCAAAAGCACTGTCCCTCTACTCAGTCTCATACAGACTGCCAGAGGTGACCTGTATCTGCTATACAAGGCCATCTCAGACCCAGCCTTGATGGAGTTGCTGCATATCTGTAAGTCAAACTCCACTCGCACAACCTGCATGCAAGGCCTTAACCTGGTCTGTGATATTAATGGAACTTGTTAGCAGGATAGATTTGTGTCAAGCAGGGTACCTCTCTAGCCCTCTTTAAGAGGAACCTGGATAACTGGATAGGAAACAGAAAATACACCCCTGGGATCACACGTGTCTCTGCTGGACAGGGGAAACGTGCTGATTTTGAGGGAACATGGGCAAAATTTTTGGCTAGGTTTATAAGAGCCTCTGGGTCAGTAGCCTAGTATCATCCTATGAACCTAGAATATCTTCTTCAGCAGCATCCAAAATGTCATCTGATGTCATGCAACAGTTTGTAGGTCTCTTGTATTTTGAAGTATTAAAAGCATATGAAAATATTGTTTATTTTCGTAACTACTAATAAACAACTAGCAATATATCAGGCACACACTGTGATATATATGGTCTTTGACAATGAATTTTTCTGTTTTCCACCATGGCATATCAAACCATACCCTTCAATAACATATAGGGCTCTCAGTTACAAAAATATGTAAAAAAAATATGAATAATAAGTGCTGAACAGTGATTAATTTCCTTACTGTGAGACATCCTAGATTAACAATTTTAGTGGTGTCATTTTGGAAATAACTGCATGCACTTTCTAATATTCCCTGTTATTAGTTGGCAAGCCACTTAATAAGTGAAGCTAGATCCCAAAAAAGTTCATAATGCCATAAGGAGCTATGGGTGTGAGCTAGAAGTATACAAAAAAGGTGCTATAGGCTTGAATGAGTTCTTCCAACAACACTAAGCTAGAACTAGTAAGACATACTAAAGTTCTGAGGGTCATTACTGATGACAATTGAAATGCTGATCACTGCATAAAAAAGCTGTAAAAAATAACCTGCAAAAACTAAGTTCCCTCTTCAGAGTCAAACAATGTCTCATAGATAATACCAGGAAAAATATTGCCTTATCCCTCCCCATCCCAGCACTGTTATATGGAGCTCCCAATCCTAACTAACTCGCATTGCGCTCAGCTTGTTTTGCTAGACCAGTGCTGTAATAAAGCAGCACAATTCACCACTATTCACCATTACAGGTCTCATCACTGCCTTGCCTTAACTCATTACAGCCGGATGACACCTGTAAGTGTTTCTGCAGTTACATCCTACTGACACCTCCTAGGTGTCAAATATTGCGTGCTCATATTTGCATTAATAATTACAGAATCGTACTACAAAGTATTAAAAGATTTCATCTTAAAGCTTACACAGTGGCAAATGCAACTGTTGATACTTGTCCTATGTCTAATGCAGTTAAAGAAATATGAATTCTTGCTCATGTGTTATTTATTTATATTGTCACACATTTCATGTATTTCTAAATATCTCAACAACCAGGAAGTATAGACATATGCTTACCCTCACATGAAAGCTCTCAGCAGAATGAACAAAATGCAGCTTACAAGTGTGAGTATAACTTGAGTGGTTGCTGAGATATTTTAAGTTATTTACAAAATATTACAACATAATAGCTATTATGTTTACTGTGACTTATAAAATCCAGTTTAAGATGTAGAACCTAAGAAATACTACCACTAAAAAATAGTTTGTGCTGACAAGTTTGCTATTTGCTCTTCTTTAGTAACCACTATGGTTCTGGAGATGTGCAGTTGTTTGAAAAGTGAAGGCATACTTTGATTCTATCAAAAGGCTTCCATTGGAAGGAATGAGTTAAAACAGCTGCATTGGTATGAACTAAGGCATTACCTCACATGTTTACAACTGGTCACTTCCCATAACCATGCACTAGTCTAACAAACATTCTCCTGCTCTACACCCCCTGGTAGACCATTGCTCTCCACTGATAAAATGGTGCTAACCATAACCAAAACCACCAACACAACAGTGACTCTTTGTACTCCTCCTATCTCACCAAATATGGAACTGCATCCCTTCTCACCCTTAGACTTACAGGAAACACTCATTCCTTTAAAAAACAAATAAAAAACACCTGATGGATACATGGCCGTGCTGATGTACATTGTCTGGATGATGGACTAACTTATCAAATTATAACCTTTTCCTAAAACTATAACCCCTATTCCTCTTAAATGAACAACTTGTACTTTCCCTTACCTACCCTATATAATACCACTACTTGTACCTACCCTATATAATACCACTACTTGTACCTACCCTATATAATATCACTACTTGTGCCTACCCTATATAATATCACTACTTGTGCCTACCCTATATAATATCACTACTTGTACCTACCCTATATAATATCACTACCTGTACCTACCCTATATAATATCACTACTAGAAATTTACAACCACTCCTCTTTGCCCTGCTTCTCTTCCTCTTGTCTCTTATTCCACATCATTTTCTCCAGACTATTGTTAAAGGTTTTTTTCTTTTCCAAAATGTTTTCAACCAGCATTTTCCATTAGGCTACTAATAACAGTGTTACTTATTTAATTTAAACACCTGTAATTAGCACTATACATAGTGTATTTATTTATTTTGTATGCTGTGTATCTGATCTTCCACTTGGTTCTTTGTGCTAGTTGTCTGGATCGTTTCTCCCCTGGTTTATGCTGAAAAGGGGTAGAGTTCCTGCCCAATCAGACCACCCCAGTAACCAAATACAATAAATAAATAAATAAATAACTTAAAGACATTTTCTCATTGGCTGCTGTTGTCAACCACTACATTACTGGGTAAAGAAACAGCCATTTCAGAGTCTCTGCAGCACTTCTCTATCACTTCTCCCCATGACACCTCATCTTCCTCTACAGGCTTTCCTTTGATAAGCATTTTCAACACAACAGTAGAAACTAATCTTCCCAGGGACACGTCAATAACTGCCACATCACCTACAGATGAAACCGCAACAGCATTATTCTCATACTGCAATACCATTTCTCGCCTTCTCTATAATCATTAGCCTTTACCAACTTGTCTTTCTCTCCCACAGAAAAAAAACTTTTTGTGGCCTGTACAGGAAAGGAGTAGGAGATTTCCTCAGTGTCCTGGCCAAAGTTTCCCTAGTTAAATACATATATCTATAAATATTTACACATGTTTGAAGCACGGGCAGTAAAGGCCTTCTTGCCTACCAATATACCAAAATACTGTTCCCCACAAAGTGTCAAAGTTGTTCTTAAAAATATCTAAACTAGTGATTGCTTTGATATAATTTGGTAATCTATTCCAGGCATCAGTTGCTGTCTCTGAAAGCCAATTAGTGCATTTCTCAGTCCTGTATAATCTTATACACTAGTTGCTTGGTAATTCTCTACTACTCTTTAATATCCCCAAGGATTCCCAGAGGTAGTTGTCACTAAAGGTCCTATATGCCTAAATAAGGTCTCCACTTAAATACCTGTATGAGAGTTTGCTCAGGTACAGACATTTTAATCTTTTATAGTAATTTAAGCTGTCACATTCATTGGTGCCCTTGGTGCCCTTGCTATATTTACACTGTACTCTTTTCAATTTACTCATGCTAGTTTTGCTACAAAGTTTTCATATTATTATCCCGTACTCTGTTTGCATCTAATATAGCTTATAAACAATGATTTTATCATTTCTGATTTCCTGTACTTTGTAAATCTTTTATACAGTCTTTAGTTTTATAAATATCATTAAATAAATGGTTGATATGACCAGAAAAACTCTGTGATAGGTTTACCCAAATACCCTGGTCCTTAAATGAATACACAGTTTCAGTCATTATTTGTTGAATTTAATATTCACCCCTCAATCTATGTCTTTCAAATGTCATATGCTTAGGTTTTGATTAACACATCAGCATATTATTGTCCTATGCCTAATTGGTTGATTTAGTCAAGTTCTTTTGCAGAGATGCTCTAACTGTAACAGGTAATGTTTACTCATGTTCAAGTCGTCTGCATATAGACTACAGAACATCTCAGCTGAAGAAGAGAGATCTGAAAATGTAATCTAAATGAGTATGGGGTCAGGATGGAGCCCTGTGGGCACCTTCTCTGTAACCTAAATTTCAGCTGTACAACTGCTATATGATACTTGCAGTGTCATACTTGTAAGCTATGCAGCTATACATCTTATCAAGATTACTTTAATACCTAGCTCTTCTAACTTACTGTTCAGCATTTTGTGTATGACCCTATCAAAGGCTGAAGATAAGTCTATATAAATTATATCACAGCAAAATTTTTCATTTATAGCTGTTATATTATTATTATTATAGAACACCACCATGTTACAGGCAGTTATATATCTATTTTCAGCACATGCATAATGATATATGGTTTCAAGACCCAGCCTTTCCAGTTCTGACAATAATATATTCAAGAAAGCATGCTCCATTATTTTCTACAACAATAAAAAGTAAGTTTAGAGGTTTATATGACTCTGGGTTTATCCCATTCTCCTTTGCCTTAGAGATATGTTTAACAAGTGCATGTCACTAATCTTGAGGACTCTCTCCATTCTTAAATGAACTAATAAGCAACATATATAGTGATACTGTAAGCTCATGGCTAAGTGTCCTCAGGTCATTATTACTAATTCCATCACATTGATGCACTTTGTTTGGCAGAATTATCTAGCAATAGTTTATCATTTATAACACTATGATGAATGTATATCAAAGGTAGTAGAAACTTGATATGAATGAGCAGCCATCTCCTTAGTATATTCCCATTCCCAGATAGGTTTGTTTATAATCTGAAATAATTGTTGTTCTTGAACATATGTTGTAAATAATCCCCTTACTAATGTTATTGAATCAATATTATTCCAAGCTGTTATTGGTAAATTTCCATCCCCAGCTACTATTATTTTCCCTCCTGTGTTTCATGCAAGAACGTATGAACACCTATAGGCCATCAGCACATGACTTTAATGTTCTATACACTCCAATTGTAATCTATTCCAGGGTTACCTTTATTGTCACAGTTTCACGATCTACAGTATTGGTGTTATCAATTATACAATAATTACCATGCTCTTAACAATCTTTAATCCATACCATAACACCTCCATCTGACATTTTGTTAGAACACCATTCTAATGTAAACACAGCAAATTTTCCAATTAAAAACTTTATTACCGATGTTCCTAACATTAACAACCAGCACAGATAAATACAATTTTGATCTATGTGAACTGGTAAGTTTCTAACCTTGCAAAAAATCTTTTCTTATGTTGGCTAAATATTGTCAAATATATCTGCTGCAAAACCATCATCCCTTGTCTTGACTGTGGACTCCATCCTGTCTAAATACACATGTGCCCAAAATTAAGCTTGGTGTACCTTCCCGCTTTTTCAAATGTGCATTTTTTTCATGTAGGTATTCACCCAAAAAACATTTTCATTCATACAGCTCTGATTCTCTTCTCCTCTTTCTACACGTGATTTGTGAAAAATATTTCCTAATGCCTATTCAAGCTATGTTTAAAAGAAGACTGTAAGGTCCCTAATCAGTTTGAATCATTGAAGATGAGATCATTTGACCAAAGTTAATAAAAACAGCTTCATATTTCTTTATATTGAGGTATTCAATGCTCATTATTTTCTCTGCAAATGTTAGTATCAGTTCCATTAATAATCAATTTTCCCAGTTACTAGTATACCATTTCTGGCCGGATCTGAAGAATCTCGCATTTCCAATTTAGTACTGTCTGCTTTTTCAATTCTTACAAAAGAGTGATCTTCATCACCATTATTCTATTAATCTTACTGTTTTCATCACTTGCTTCATTTACAAGCATAGTGTTCTCACCTAGCTCTCTTTGTACTTCCACAGCCTAAGCCATGTTGTCAACTTCATTTTTTCTCTTTTTTTTCTTTACAGTAATGTTGCTTTATCCTTCCAAGTCTAGTGTAGATCTTTTCCCTATTAACCTGCCAGTTGCCTCATTTTTCTGCATCCTTTGTTGGGAAAATGATGTAATTTTCTGTAGACTTAATGTTTTATAATTAAACAATGCTACCATTCCCTATTGTTTGTCTTTCGGCTTTTTCCCGGTTAGGGGTCGCCACAGCGGAACTCCGATCCGCTAATGATTGGCAGTAGATTTTCATGAACGTCGAGGTGCCAGCTCAACGTCCAACCTTCAATGAAGGCACACCCATTCACACATGCCTTTCGAACACCCACCCAGCCTCGGGGAGGACATGCAGACTCCACACAGAAGGCACTCCCCACACTCCAGCTGAGAATCGAACAGGAGAATCTCTTGCTGTGAGGCAACAATGCTACCGCTGCACCACCGCAGATAAGCAATGCTACCATTCCCTATAATCTGGATATTATGCAACAAAGCAATATCCTTTTCTTTAGTATATATTGTTGCTGCGTTATAGACATCAATTTACTTCTTTGTTCTTCCTAGTTATTTATTGTGAACTTCTCCCTTACTTTCTTACTTTTTTTATTTTCTACATGCTCTAAATCCTCAAAATGCTCTAAATTTGTTTCCTGAATACCAGAGTCAACATCTGCAGCATCATGTGTAACAGTGGTAGATTAAGCTGTATTGACAGAAGGTATTTCCTTTCTTCAATGAGTTCTCTTTGGACTTTGCCTAATATTAATTATCATGTTAGCCCAGTCATTAATATATGTGACACCAATTTCTAGGCTGTGCCTTCAATATTTTCTGAATTATTGACAGGATTTTAGCCAGGATTTTAACATTGAAGTTTATGATAGATACTGCAGGGCATGTGGGAGAAGAAGACATGTTTCCCTTATTTGTATTTTATTTTATAATAGATGGTTCTAGAAGTGAAAGGGACCATGGATGTCCAAATGTTGCCTAGGTATGGGACTAGATCTTCCTTTCTTGTAGAGTTCTGGATTAAGGCTGTGAGGCCCTGATATTTTTCTGGACTAAACTGCTCTATCACCCATTTAATTTTGTCAGTCAAGACTTGAGAATTGGGGTGGAGCCAAGATGGGCAATTGATAGCAGCTGTTTTTCAGAGCTCCATGAAACTAATACAAAAAACAGGAAATAACTTATTTAATTTTAGTAAAAATGCTTAGAATTGATAGATGAAAGTATAAATTATATTATTAGTAACTTTGGTGAACTTAGGAAAGTTTTTTTCCTGTCAAATTATAAAGGAGAATATATCATTTGTGGAGATGAACACTTCAAAGGCTTATCATTCTAACATGGTTTTAAGAAAAGAAATGCAGCTTGTGACATCTGCTCTACAAGAACTCTCACTAAAAATGGGTGATTTTAAGGAGAATTTACAAAACTTCAAGGAAAATTGTCAGAAGCAAACAAATTCTCTCAAGGAACTTATACAGCAGCATCAATCCAGAATAACACACTTAGAAGCATCCCTGAATGATCTTGATGGAAGACTGAAGGAAGAAGAAAGCCAGAAAGATTTCCTTATCAAACAAAACATTTGGCTTTTCAATAAAGTGGATGACCTGGAAAACCAGGAGAGAAGGTCAAATATAAGGATTTTTGGCATCCCTGAGAGAGCTGAAGGAGAAGATATAATTTCTTTCCTGAATACCTGGATTCCAGAGATTTTAAATTTAAAGGAGGGTCTGTCCTTTGGTATTGAAATGGCTCATAGAGCTTTAGGAAAGCCAGTGTCAACGTCCTCCTGTACTCCTCCCAGATCAATAGTCATGAAGTTTCTATCTTATTTGGACAAGGAGTTGGTCCTAAAATTTGCCTGGAGGAAAAGTCCATTAAAATTTAATCAAAACCCAATTAGGTTTGACAATGGCTATTCTACCAGGGTTTTGGAACAGAGGAAAAAAGCTTGGTCATTAATAAAACTGTTAAAGCAGAATAACATCAAAACTCAGCTTGTCTTTCCTGCCAGAATAAAAATCCTATATCAGAATGAAATTAGATAATTTAATGCCCTAGAGGAAGCCACTGCCTTTATTAAAAACAATAACACTATTTCCTTACCTGAAGATATGTAATGGGCATCTGCATCTCTGAAGAGAGTTACTGATAAATCTTCTTGGACTGATGTTAAAAAGAAAAAACAAAACACTGAGTCAAAGATTGCTGTTCCCACTAAATCTCTCAAAGCATCTACTGCAACTGGACTTTAATTTGTTTTATACTTGCTAAATTTTCAAGTATGTCATGACAATATTTTTCTTGTTTGTCTTTCTCTTTTTGCTTTTTCATTTCTATACTTTTTTTGTTCATACACAAATTAAATAACTGTTTATGCTTTTTAGCATATTAGTATAATATTACTGGTTTATTGAGTGATATAACTGAACAGTAAGCTATCTTTGCTTTTATGACCGTAAGATGACATGCTTTATTTCAAATAATATATAGCCCTTTGCCCTGCTAATTGCTCTTCTGAGTTATTATACAGGCATAGTCACGGATTAGATTAATTTATCAAAACTGTTTTGGATACATGGGATAACAGGGCATACATATGATTTAGTATATATTAACTAGTTTTTTAATATTTATAACTTCTGATTGTTTCAGAATAAATATTGGTACCTGTGTGAACAATATGCTGTTTGCTGGCTTTTGACATAAATTGTGTCTCTCTGACAGTTATATGTTTGTATATTTTATGGCACAAGGTTTTTAAATGGTTACAATTTATGTTTCCTGTGTGTTCCTGGTAAGTGCTTATTTCAGAAAATGACTCTGTATTTAAAATAAGAATTATGACACGAATTCATGGAATGTTCTGCCTATTAATGAGAAAATTTAGCTGGGATCTGAAAGTTTTTATGTAATGGGAGAGGTGTGTTCTTTTTTTTTAGAATGGTTTTAAATGACTGTTTCGGATGTTCTAAATGTGCCGGTTTTATAGAGATTAGTTATGGGAAAGGCTGTATGAAACTGGATTTTTTTTTATGTGTGTTGTATGGTTTGCGATGTCTGGAGGTGATTTCTTGTGTATTGAATGTTAATTTACTGATTTGAAGTATCTGGCAGTTAAACCTTACATTTGTTACTGTAAATAAGCAGACTTTGTGATACAGTTAAAGTGAGGTCAGGAAAATGTACTGTGTAGTGTGCTGGGCAGGAAAATGTCAGTTTGAAATTTAAGAAGTAAAGCTTTCTTAGCTCGTGACATCATTCATTCTAAGCATGCAGATCAGATTACATTACATTTAATGTGTATATGCAAGCCTAATTGTGAATGTCAAGTCTCTGGTTAATATAGCATAGTAAGCTTCTTTTACAAGATTCATGAGCTACACTGTTTGCAAACATATTCATGGTTCCCTTTTATAATAGTGACTATGTTTTGTGATCAAATATATACAGAAATTTTATTTTTTCTTGTGAACGGTTAATTATAGCCACTATTTCTAGTGAATATATTGGAGTTTTTTATAAAAATATGTTTACAAATAACTTTCCTATGCAGTTAGCAAGTGTTTAGTATAGGCTTATACATTGACAGGAAATGCTTATGACTGTAAGGATACTCAAATACCATACTAAATCCTAGCAAATATATGTGTGAATAATTTTGATTGAACTATAATTACTTTGTATCTCATATGTTGATTTTCTTATTGTATCTTAGATATTATTTATGTTTCAGATGCCATGTTTTCAGTTATTATAAAGTCATGTTTTTTAGTATATTAGCACTTTATGACAGGGAAAGAGCTCAGTAATATCTATGACTTGTGATAACACAACAAACAAGTTATGAGTTTCAGTATTACTGAAGTTTTTATTTAGTGGGAGTTTGTCATGATAAGATTTATTCAGAGGGCAAGTAAATACAAATGCTAAATGATTCTTTGATTTGTTCTGCCATTTTGAAGTTTTTATTGGAACTAATACAGATGACATACTTAGGTATTTTGGGTATTCATTTAGATTGTTAATAAAGCTAATGTTTCCTTAGTCTATTAAGCACTAAATTCAGATTATATATATCCTAATATGTCTCTTGCTTCCTTAGTGAATAATTACTGTATAAATGTTTAATGCTTCTAATAATAGTGTATGTAACTCATCTCTAAAACCTAACTGGAATCAATATCTGTGTTTATCACTACTATTTTTCTCTTAATTTATAATATATTCTCCATTTTTTACTTTGTTTTCATGGGCTTGAACCAACAAAGGTTGATGGTTGGGATAGGTAGTCTAGTAGATTTAGTTTTGCTTCCATCTCATTCCATGTATAGGGTGTATTAAAGTTTATATCAAAGTGAAATATGCTATTTTTTGTTATTTAACTGTTTTTCTAGTTTTAAAATGCCTAACAAAATTGTTTTACTTTATCTTTCATGGGGAACGTTATTTGGATTGAGATAAATATAAATATAACAATTGATATTCTGTTGTCCATTCAGGAAGAGTATTATGTATACAGGATTCTATTAATACAAGATCCTTTATTGTTTATCTTTAAAGAATTCTGATATGGATTTAACTTTGATATCCTTAAATATTAATGGCTTAAACAACCCATATAAGAGAGCTAACCTACTAAGGTATCTTAAACTAAGCAAGGACTCAAGTAGTTTTTCTCCGGGAGAGACACACTTTAAACTAAATGGCACATTTATGTGGGACCCTAAGGAATACGCAATACTTGCTCAATCTTCTTATAAAAATAAGACCAGAGGAGTAACAATTCTATGGAAAAAGACTTTCTTAAATCCACAAATTATTTACAAACATGTAGATAATGATGGACTCATGGCCTTAGTTATACTTAAATTTAACAATAAAATTTGGACCCTGGCTAATTTATATTGGTTCCTGGGTATGGGGGTTGGACTAGCTAAGAAACACGTAGACTTTATTACAACTACTTCTAAAGGTAATATTATACTAGGAGGTGATTTCAATTGTATCACAGTTATTACAGAAACTACCAATAAGAAATCTCCTAGACTATCATCCTCAGCCAAACACTTAAAAAAATGGACAGAAATGTTTAAATTAAAAGACTCCTTTAATGCTTTGGGACCAAATTCTTTACTATTATCACACCAAGACTCTAGACATGGTACCCAAACCAGAATAAATAAAATTTATATCTCACAAGATGTTTATTCTAAAATCTTGAATTTTTCAATACAACCTTGTCCCTTTTCAGGTCATAATTCCCTGTTGTTAACAATACACTTGGAATTCAATCAGTTAATTATTACTTCAAAGATTCCTTCATATATCTCAAAAATTAAAGATTTTAAATCTTGGATAACTTCTGAACTTCAGCTTTTCTTAGAGATTAATTATAAACCTGAAACAAACACAGTTATGGTTTGGGATTCTCTTAAGGCATATCTATATGGTAAAACCATTAGCTGGTACAACAATAAAATTAAGGAATGGTACTCAGAGTTACAGCATCTCCAAAATTAGTTATTATCTCTTAAATCTAATAAGAACTCAATTGCTACAGATAATAATAAGAAAATAGAAGAAGCAAATAAGAAATACAATGAAATATTATCCCATAAAACTAATTTAGCGATAGAAAAAAATTAAATTAAATTCTTATGCTACCTCTCCTAAGAATCTTCATAACCTATCTATGAAAGTTAAGATACAATCAAAAATTAATAACATTGATAGTATCTTTCATGAAGGGAAAAGGAAAAATAGTATCAGGCATAGGGGACATTCTGAAGGCTTTTAATTATCATTATACAGAGCATCATAAAGATAAAATAAGTACAAATTAATGTGAGAAGTTAGAGAATATAGTTTCCAACATAATAAGAATTCCTGAGGAACTTAAGTTAGATCTACAAAAAACTATTTCTCAAAAGGAAATTATAGATGGGATTAAAGGAAGTAATTTTAATAAAGCACCTGGAATAGATGGCTTAATTATCAAAATTTATAGATTGTTCCCTTCTTCTATAATCATTCTCATACATAAACCCTTTCTTGAAGTTCAAACATTAGCAAATATTCCTCCTTCTTGGAGATATTCTCTAATTTCCCCTATATTAAAAGAGAATAAGGACCCTAATCATTGCAACTCATATCGACCTATTTCTTTGTTGAATAATGATTATAAAATATTTTCTTCAATTATGGTCAATAGATAGAAAATATCCATATCTAAAATAATAAATGAAGACCAAACTGGTTTCATACATAACAGGCATACACAGGATAATATTAAAAGAGTACTAACACTGATAGATTACCTCAATAGAGGAAACTATGAAGCATTGATACTAGGTCTAGATATTCAAAAGGCCTTTGACTCCTTAAATTGGGGTTATTTATTTAAAGTCTTATTTGATTTTGATTAGTGTTATTTGATTTTCTCCCCTTTTTTATAACAATGATAAAGAAAATCTATGAAAATAATCTAGCATATGTCAAATTAGGTCCCTTTACTTCCAATGCAATCCAAATCACTAGAGGTACTAGACAATGATGTCCCATGGCCCCTATCCTATTTGCTCTGGCCATAGAAATACTTGCCATTTTAATATGTAATAACCCAAAGATAAGAGGTATTAATATATATGACCAATATATATCTAAAATAATGATGTTTGCTGATGTCTTACTTACCTTACCCAGCTCTAAGGAAGTGTTAGATGAAGTGGATATAGTAACAACAAATTTCCAAAAAATCTCAGGACTCTCCTTCAACAAATCTAAATCAAAATAGTTATTATTAAATGAAAAAGAACATACAGGTTCCAGTTGATCATATTATTGGAAACCAAGTTTCAGCTCTAGACTATTTAGGAATAGTCCTAGGTAAGAATATAGAGGAAACCTTACAGCTTAACTATGCTAAAGCCATAGAGTTAATCAAGACATTAATAAGCAAATGGAATAATTTGTTTATAACATTTGATGATAGGTTACAACTGATAAAAATGGTTTTGTTACCTAAAATATTATATATAGCACAAGCCCTTATACTTCTACCAGGAAAGAAAATCCTTAAAGAAATCACGTCAACTCTGATGAAATTCCTATGGTACCCCAAAAGAAATAGAGTGGCATATTCTCATCATATCAGAAAATAGGAACAAGGGGCGTTAAAATTCCCAGAGACTGAAACTTATATAAAGGCATCTATAATTAAAATAGTGATGAATTGAATACATCCTAGATACTATTTCAATTGGAAACAGTTACACTCCATTACACTAATGAATGAAAATTATTTATCAAAAATGCTTTGGTAACTGACAAAGATAACAAGATATGGCACTATTTAAGTTTAAATTTTCAGTATAGTACAACAAAATTAACTAAACTAACACTAATAAACAATATTTTTGATGTGTTTAGAAAATTCATTAGCACAAATCTAGATATAAAACTGTGGCATATATTTTTAATACCATTTACTATTACAAGGGATTTCCATAATAAAACACATAGAGAGATTTTTGGTTTATGGGAAAACAGTGATCTATTTAGTTGGTTGCAATGTATTGAAAACCAACAAGCTTTGAACACACAAAGTATATTGTCTACCTATGGCCTATCCCCTAATGACTGGTTGGTTTTTCAGAATGTCACAGCATACACTAAGGATCTGTGTAGAATAATACATAACTCATCCTTCAAAACCATACCAAAAATTATAAACTGGATATTTGGAATTCTATATAATAATATCAATGTTAAGAATGAATTATCATATCTATATAACTCTTTGTCTATAAGACAGCTCTTAAAGATTCTTACTGGCAATACTTGACTAAAAGGTTTCAAGTATCATTATCAATGGAAGATAAAACAAACATTTTATTTTCAGTTAAACTAACTTCTTATTCACAATTCTGGAGGATTTTTCATTGGAAATTTCCACAGAGATCCTTTTTGACACCTGAGAAACTCTCAAAAATGAACCCTTCAAACAGCAAGTTATGTTGGAGATGTCATTTATCCACTAATGCTGACTGGTCTCATATTTTTTATGAATGTACTAATATTAAACCATATTGGAATTAGATTAACAAATGTCTTCAAGCTATCTATACTGATATATTTGTTTTGACAAAGTCTTTAATTTTATTGAATGTTGTTAATAGTAATAATATGAAGAAAGATGACCTGTATTTGTTATGGACAATGTTAGCAATAGCCAGAAAATGTATAACTAGAAGATGGAACTCTAATGCAGCACCCACAGTGGATGAATTCCTATCTTCCCTGAAGAAATGCATACTAATGGAGAAAAGAACTAAAGAGTTAAGAACTTTTCCTAAACCATTGGTTAAAAGTCCGTGGAGGAAAGTTTTGAATTTGATTGATACCCTACAGATGGAACCAAACTCTTCCTAACTATCATAGTTTATATATTAACTTATTATTTAACTACAAATGTTTTTATCTGAATCCTTTTTGTCAGGCTGAATGTAAATACTGTAAATAGTTATTGAATGTTATGAATGTATTAAATTATTGTGTTAGTTCATCAAAATAAAATTCATTTGAGTAAAAAAAAGACTTGAGAATTCATAAAATATAATTTTTCATTAGAGAAAAATGCAAATTAGAGTCAGGTAAATAATGGCTTATGTTAATACAGTGAAGATTTATATTATGTGTGTCTAAAGCTTAATTTTATTTATTTATGAACCAAGCAGACACACTAGGCACATGTGCCCATTTTCCACAGTGACCAAGGAGAACTCTGTGGTAAAGTAGCCTTCTCAAAGTCACACAAGAGGCAAGCAGTGACCCAGAACTACAGGATGAAAATCATTAGTGGCTCATAGCCAGAAATAATCTTCTGAGTTAAAACACCAGACATGGTTTGTAGTATTGTAGTATATGTGAGTTGAGCTACATGAGTACTGAAGTAAGGATATATATGATGGAGCCCACCTTCATGGTGTAAGAATGATTCACCAAAACTTCTACATAACATTTTATACTTAAGGGAGATGAAACCAAGGATTTATTTTGTATTTCTTACCCATAGGTTTATCAACACCCACTTAGCCTTTTGTTATGGGGTCTAACTCAAGTTGTTCTTGTATGCCAGCAAGAATTGATTTTATCATATTATGGTAATTCTTGATTTTTATGATGGCGAATCTTTGACATTCCTCAGTCATAATAACATTCTTATCCAGTCACCTTATCTATGCAATAGTGCTTTGGTTATTATTAATAAATAGGTATCTGAAATGTTACTTAGTCTGGCTCTAAATTTCTTTTCTTGTAAAATAAAACTGGAACTTCTCCATGATAAATCTATCAATAGCAGCTAAACAGAAAACTCTAATAGTTTTGCAGCATGATCTGTGACCGTAATTGGATACATTTTAACTGCTGTAACTGTAAATAAGAAAGATGTAGACATTATAATTGAGCTGAAGGTTCTTGTGCTTTGAAGTTATCCTGTCCGCTATTGCCTTAGAAAAGTCGCAAAGGATTCAATAGATTGAAAATACCACAAAACTTCTGTAAAGTGTTGACTTCTTAATAATATTTTGTAGACTTAGCATCCATCCTATATAGATCAGGACTGAGCTGCACATTCAAATCTCCTGCTTCAATTACAGGCCCACAATTTATTGTAGAGATCTCAGTTTCTGATTTTATAAAACCAAATACTGAATGGTTGGGTTATAGCAGGAATATAGCATGGTTAAGGTCCCTCTCAATGTTCCTTTAGAAATTATATCCAGTTACAACAGTGCTTACAGAATAGTATTATACTAGAACTGGCTTAATTTCATTTCAAATAATATTCATCTAGAAAATATTTGATCTAAATAGTTTCCTGTCTTCTACTGTTATGAAAATTTCTTGTATAAACCAAAGTTAATTTTTTAAATCTTTAAGGACATGACTAAAACTTTGTCGCTTTACTTTTTGTCAGTTTGGTTATTTACATTCATGGATTAACATTTAATGGTTGTTGTCTTTCAGGTTGTGAGTAAATACTCTGCACTGAAAATAATTCTAGCCTACAGTGACAATAAGTGAAAAGATCTTCCCCAAAAGCCCTATAATTTATTTACAAGATAGAAGAGTACAAACCATACTGTAAGAAATGGGACAAAACAGCAATGACTGCAGTAAATGAAAAGTGAGTCTCTAGAATGAAGACTGTGACAGAACAAAACCCTCCCATACTCTTGAATCCCTCCAGGCTCATAAGATAACACCCTACCAGGGAACCATTTGAGATGGTGAAACTAATCCCAAGGAGAGAAGGGATCATTTGGCCATCCAAAGGTGCTCAAGATAACCTCTCATAGCTGATGAAAAAGGTGGAAATGGAAGATAAATTGCATAATGGATGAAAGGGAATGCAGTAATCAAATCCTGAAATTGTAAAGGTGCAAATATGTTACAAGCCAATGCCTCAGTTTTATTTTTTTGTATCCTTTTAAACATGAGAAATAATTTTGTACCTCCCTATACACATTACATTTTTATAGGTTCATAGGTAGGTACTAGGCTATCGGCCCTAGGGCCCATACAAGCCTATCCAAAAAATGTACCCTGGCTTTCGCCACCCAAGAAAATTATTTTCCTGTGCCCCTGTCGATCAGAGCCACAGAAGTGATCCCCGGGGTGAATTTCCCATTTTCCATCCAATCATCAAGATTTTTCTTGAAGAGTGCTAATGATGAGCTCTGTTTGACATAGATAGGTAGTCTGTTCCAGAGTATGGGAAGTCTCTGGGACAGGAATCTATCCCTCCAGTATGTTCTGTTTATTGTGGTGACAAGGTTAAGGTCCCTAGAGCATGTAGCTCGGAGGGATTGGGATTTCTTTAAATGGAGCATATCCAACAGCTCTGGGTTTGACATAGCTTTGTATGTTAGGCAGAGATCGAACATACAAAGCTATGTCAAACCCAGAGCTGTTGGACATGCTCCACTAACATAGTCTGATGGTTCTCACCAGAACGTATTCTCAAAATGATGTAAACAGTGTATTCCAAATGTTGTGAATAGAGCTGTCACATAAAAATTATATGAATACTGAGTATAAGGCTGTAAACTGACCTGGTACTTTAAACAGTAAAGTTACCACTGTATATTAAGCAGGGAGAATTCCACACGACCCTGACACTAGAACCACTTATGCAATTAAATAAGACTTAAGAAGAGGTCTACAGCACTAGCAATTCAGAGTGAAGTTACTATCTCATGGAGAAGGACTGTATGATTGGAACATTCCTTCTGGCTATTGGGCTGCAGTATGAAGGGTTGTAATGGATTTTACATGAAAAAAATGGACAGCTTCCTACAAAGAAATTCAGAGAAGGGTTTACCTATGTGCTGTTGATGTTAATTCCTGACCAAGAAGAGAATTTCTGGATTTTGTGTGTGAGATTATTTCCCTTTGTTTATGTGAGTTAGGGACTTTGGAAGAAAGAAGGTATTTTGTATATTTTTATTTCCTTTGGTGTACATACTTCCAAGGCAAGAGTTTGCATCACGGACTTTTGCCGACTTCGCAATGAAACTATGTTTATTTTATATACTTATGGATTTCAGTGCATTAATATATCACGTGGTTGTATAGCAGTGATAATTTTCAGTGTCAGTATTTATGCCAAAAAGTCTCGATTTTCCTTTTGTTGCCTGCACAAAGTCAAACCCTGCAGAGCTAAATTACATCATCTTAATAAAAAGCATTCCCGTGCTGCTGCTAATTGGCCAGTCCTGTGGGGGGGGGGACTATGCTGCTGCTGCTAAATGGCCAGTCCTGCGGTGGGTACTGTGCTGCTGCTAATTGGCCAGTCCTGTGGTGGGGACTGTGCTGCAGCTAATTGGCAAGTCCTGAGGTGGGGACTGTGCTGCTGCTAATTGGAAAGTCCTGAGGTGGGGACTGTGCTACTGCTAATTGGCCCATCTTGTGGTGGGGACTGTGCTGCATCTAATTGGCCCATCCTGTGGTGGGGACTGTGCTGCTGATAATTGACCAGTCCTGTGGTTGGGACTGTGATGCTGCTAAATGGCCCCTCCTGTGGTGGGGACTATGCTGCTGCTAATTGGCCAGTCCTGTGTTGGGGACTGTACTGCTACTAATTGGCCCAACCTGTGGTGGGGACTGTGCTGCTGCTGCTAATTGGCCTGTCCTGTGGTAGGGACTGTGCTGCTACTGCTAATTTTCCAGTCCTGTGGTGGGGACTGTGCAACTGCTAATTGGCCAGTCCTGTGATGGGGACTGTGCTGCTAGTAATTGGCCCATCCTGTGGTTGGGACTGTGCTGCTGCTAATTGGCCCATCCTGTGGTGAAGGACTGTGCTGCTGCTAATTGGCCTGTCCTGTGGTGGGGACTGTGCTGCTGCTAACTAGCCCATCCTGTGGTGTGGACTGTGCTGCTACTGCTAATTTTCCAGTCCTGTGGTGGGGACTGTGCAACTGCTAATTGGCCAGTCCTGTGATGGGGACTGTGATGCTGCTAATTGGCCCGTCCTGTGGTGGGGACTGTGCTGCTGCTAACTAGCCCATCCTGTGGTGGGGACTGTGCTCCTGCTAATCGACCAGTCCTGTGGTGGTGACTGTGCTCCTGCTCATTGGCCAGTCCTGTGGTGGGGCCTGTGCTGCTGCTGTTAATTGGCCAGTCCTGTGGTGGGGACTGTGCTGTTGCTAATTGGCCCGTCCTGTGGTGGGGACTATACTGCTGCTAACTGGCCAGTACTGTGGTGGGGACTCTGCTGCTGCCGCTAATTGGCTAGGCCTGTGGTGGGGACTGTGCTGCTGCTGTTAATTGGCCAGTCCTGTGGTGGGGACTGTGCTGCTGCTAATTGGCCTGTCCTGTGGTGAGAACTGTGCTGCTGCTAATTGGCCAGTCCTGTGGTGGGGACTCTGCTGCTGCTGCTAATTGGCCAGTCCTTTGGTGGGGACTGTGCTGCTGCTAACTGGCCAGTCCTGTGGTGGGTAGTGTCCTGCTAAGAGGCCAGTCCTGTGATGGGGACTGTGCTGCTGCTAATTGGCACTTCCTGTGGTGGGGACTATGCTGCTGCTAACTGGCCAGTCCTGTGGTGGAGTCTCTGCTGCTGCCTCTAATTGGCTAGGCCTGTGGTGGGGACTGTGCTGTTGCTGTTAGTTGGGCAGTCCTGTGGTGGGGACTGTTCTGCTGCTAATTGGCCTGTCCTGTGGTGGGGATTGTGCTGCTGCTAATTGGCCAGTCCTGTGGTGGGGACTCTGCTGCTGCTGCTAATTGGCCAGTCCTTTGGTGGGGACTGTGCTGCTGCTAATTGGCCAGTCCTGTGGTGGGTTGTGTCCTGCTAAGTGGCCAGTCATGTGATGGGGACTGTGATGGTGCTAAATGGATCATCCTGTGGTGGGGACTGTGCTGCTGCTAATTGGCCCGTCCTGTGCTGGGGACTGTGCTGCTAGTAATTGGCCCATCCTGTGGTTGGGACTGTGCTGCTGCTAATTGGCCCATCCTGTGGTGAGGACTGTGCTGCTGCTAATTGGCCTGCCTTGTGGTGGGGACTGTGCTGCTGCTAATTTTCCAGTCCTGTGGTGGGGACTGTGCAACTGCTAATTGGCCAGTCCTGTGATGGGGACTGTGATGCTGCTAATTGGCCCGTCTTGTAGTGGGGACTGTGCTGCTGCTAATTGGCCCATCCTGTGGTGGGGACTGTGCTGCTGCTAATCGGCCAGTCCTGTGGTGGGGACTGTGCTCCTGATAATTGGCCAGTCCTGTGGTGGGGCCTGTGCTGCTGCTGCTAACTGACCAGTTCTGTGGTGGGGACTGTGCTGCTGCTAATTGGCCCATCCTGTGGTGGGGACTATACTGCTGCTAACTGGCCAGTCCTGTGGTGGGGACTCTGCTGCTGCCACTAATTGGCTAGGCCTATGGTGGGGACTGTGCTGCTGCTGTTAATTGGCCAGTCCTGTGCTGGGGACTGTGCTGCTAGTAATTGGCCCATCCTGTGGTTGGGACTGTGCTGCTGCTAATTGGCCCATCCTGTGGTGAGGACTGTGCTGCTGCTAATTGGCCTGCCTTGTGGTGGGGACTGTGCTGCTGCTAATTTTCCAGTCCTGTGGTGGGGACTGTGCAACTGCTAATTGGCCAGTCCTGTGATGGGGACTGTGATGCTGCTAATTGGCCCGTCCTGTAGTGGGGACTGTGCTGCTGCTAATTGGCCCATCCTGTGGTGGGGACTGTGCTGCTGCTAATCAGCAAGTCCTGTGGTGGGGACTGTGCTGCTGCTGCTAACTGGCCAGTTCTGTGGTGGGGACTGTGCTGTTGCTAATTGGCCTGTCCTGTGGTGGGGACTATACTGCTGCTAACTGGCCAGTCCTGTGGTGGGGACTCTGCTGCTGCCACTAATTGGCTAGGCCTGTGGTGGGGACTGTGCTGCTGCTGTTAATTGGCCAGTCCTGTGGTGGGGACTGTGCTGCTGCTAATTGGCCTGTCCTGTGGTGAGGACTGTGCTGCTGCTAATTGGCCAGTCCTGTGGTGGGGACTCTGCTGCTGCTGCTAATTGGCCAGTCCATTGGTGGGGACTGTGCTGATAATTGGCCAGTCATGTGGTGGGTACTGTCCTACTAAGTGGCCAGTCCTGTGATGGGGACTGTGATGGTGCTAAATGGCCCATCCTGTGATGAGGACTGTGCTGCTGCTAATTGGCCCATCCTGTGCTGGGGACTGTGCTGCTAGCAATTGACCTGTCCTGTGGTTGGGACTGTGCTGCTGCTAACTGGCCCATCCTGTGGTGGGGACTGTGCTACTGCTCATTGGCCAGTCCTGTGATGGGGAATGTGATGCTGCTAACTGGCCCGTCTTGTGGTGGGGACTGTGCTGCTGCTAATTGGCCCATCCTGTGCTGGGGACTGTGCTGCTGGTTATTGGCCCGTCCTGTGGTGGGGACTGTGCTGCTGCTAATTTACCAGTCCTGTGGTGTGGACTGTGCTGCTGTTGCTAATTGGCCAGTCCTGTAGTGGGGACTGTGCTGCTGCTAATTGACTAGTCTTGTGGTGGGATTGTGCTGCTGATAATTGGCCAGTCCTGTGGTGGGGACTTTGCTGCTGCTAAGTGTACAGTCCTGTGGTGGGACTGTGCTATTGCTAATTGGCCAGTCCTGTGGTGGGACTCTGCTGCTGATAATTGGCCAGTCCTGTGGTGGGGACTGTGCTGCTGCTAATTGGAAAGTCCTGTGTTGGGACTGTGCTGCTGCTAATTTGTCAGTCCTGTGGTGGGACTCTTCTGCTGATAATTGGCCAGTCCTGTGATGGGGACTGTGCTGCTGCTAATTGTCCAGTTCTGTGGTGAGGACTGGGCTGCTGCTGCTAATTGTCAATTCCTGAGGTGAGGACTATGCTGCTGTTAATTGGCCAGTCCTGTGGTGAGGACTGTGCTGCTGCTAATTGCCCCTTCCTGTGGTGGGGAATGTGATGCTGCTAAATGGCCAGTCCTGTGGTGGGGACTGTGCTGCTGCTGCTGCTGCTAACTGTCCATTCCTGTGGTGGGGACTGTACTGCTGCTAATTGGCCATTCCCGTAGTAGGGACTGTGCTGCTGCTAATTGGCCAGTCCTGTGGTGGGGACTGTGCTGCTGCTGCTAACTGTCCATTCCTGTGGTGGGGACTCTGCTGCTGCTTATTGTCCAGTCCTGTGGTGGTGACTGGGCTGCTGCTAATTGCCCCTTCCTTTGGTGGGGACTGTGCTGCTGATAATTGTCCCATTCTGTAGTGGGGACTCTGCTGCTGCTGCTGCTGTTAATTGGCCAGTCCTGTGGTGGGGACTCTCCTGCTGCTTCTAATTGGCCAGTCCTGTGGTGGGGACTGTGCTCCTACTAGTTGGCCAGTCCTGTGGTGGGGACTGTGCAGCTGCTAATTGGCCCATCCTGTGGTGGGGACTGTGCTGCTGCTAATTGGCCCATCCTGTGATGGGGACTGTGTTGCTAATTGGCCTGTCCTGTGGTGGGGACTGTGCTGCTGCTAATTGGCCCGTCTTGTGGTGGGGACTGCGCTGCTGCTAATTGGCTAGTCCTGTGTTGGGGACTGTGCTGCTGCTGCAAATTGGCCAGTCCTGTGGGGGACTGTGCTGCTGCTAATTGGCCAGTCCTGTGGTAGGGACTGTGATGCTGCTGCTAATTGGCCAGTCTTGTGGTGGGTACTGTGCTGCTGCTAATTGGCCGGTCCTGTGGTGGGTACTGTGCTGTTGATAACTGGCCAGTCCTTTGGTGGGGACTGTGCTGCTGCTAATTGGCCAGTCCTGTGCTGGGGACTGTGCTGTTGCTAATTGGCCCATCCTGGGATGAGGACTGTGCTGCTGGTAATTGGCCCATCTTGTGGTGGTGAGTGTGCTGCTGCTAATTGGCCAGTCCTGTGATGGGGACTGTGCTGCTGCTAATTGGTCAGTCCTGTGATGGGGACTGTGCTGCTGGTAATTGGCCCGTCATGTGGTGGGGGCTGTGCTGCTGCTAATTGGCTCATCCTGTGGTGGGGACTGTGCTGTTGCTAAATAGCCAGTCCTGTGGTGTGACTATGCTGATGCTAATTGGCCCAACCTGTGGTGGGGACTGTGCTGCTGCTGCTAATTGTCCAGTCCTGTGGTGGGGACTGTGCTGCTGCTAATCAGCCAGTCCTGTGGTGGGGACTGTGCTGCTGCTAATTGTCCTTTCCTGTGGTGGGACTGTGCTGCTGCTAAATTACCAGTCCTGCGGTGGGAACTGTGCTGCTGCTAATTGGCCAGTCCTGTGGTGGGTACTGTGCTGTTGCTAACTGGCCAGTCCTGTGGTGGGGACTGTGCTGCTGCTAATTGGCCAGTCCTGTGTTGGGGACTGGGCTGCTGCTGATAATTGGCCAGTCCTGTGATGGGGACTGTGCTGCTGCTAATTGGACCGTCCTGTTGTGGGGACTGTGCTTCTGCTAATTGGCCAGTCCTGTGTTGCGGACTGTGCTGCTAATTGACCAGTCCTGTGGGTGGGACTGTGCTGCTGCTGCTCATTGGCCAGTCCTGTGGAGGGGAGTGTGCTGCTGCTTATTGGCCAGTCCTGTGGTGGGTACTGTCCTGCTAAGTTGCCAGTCCTGTGATGGGGGTGTGCTGCTGCTAATTGGCTAGTCCTGTTGTAGGGACTGTGCTGCTGCTAAATGGCCCATCCTCTGGTGGGGACTGTGCTGCTGATAATTGGCCCATCCACTGGTTGGGACTGTGATGCTGCTAACTGGCCAGTCCTGTGATGCTGCTAATTGGCCCATCCTGGGATGGGGAGTGTGCTGTTGGTAATTGGCCCATCTTGTGGTGGGGAGTGTGCTGCTGTTAATTGGCCAGTCCTGTGATGGGGACTGTGCTGCTGCTAATTGGCCAGTCCTGTGATGGGGACTGTGCTGCTGGTAATTAGCACGTCCTGTGGTGGGGGCTGTGCTACTGCTAATTGGCTCATCCTGTGGTGGGTACTGTACTGCTGCTAAATAGCCAGTCCTGTGGTGGGACTATGCTGCTGCTAATTGGCCCGTCCTGTGGTGGGGACTGTGCTGCTGCTGTTAATTGTCCAGTCCTGTGGTGGGGACTGTGCTGCTGCTAATTGTCTAGTCCTGTAGTGGGGACTGTGCTGCTGCTAATTGGCCATTCCTGTGGTGGGGACTGTGCTGCTGCTAATTGGCCAGTCCTGTGGTGGGGACTGTGCTGCTGCTGCTAACTGTCCAGTCCTGTGGTGGAGACTGTGCTGCTGCTTATTGTCCAGTCCTGTGGTGGGGACTGTGCTGCTGCTAATTGCCCCTTCCTTTGTTGGGGACTGTGCTGCTGCTAATTGTCCCATCCTGTAGTGGGGACTCTGCTGCTGCTGTTAATTGGCCAGTCCTGTGGTGGGGACTCTGCTGCTGCTTCTAATTGGCCAGTCCTGTGGTGGGGACTGTGCTCCTGCTAGTTGGCCAGTCCTGTGGTGGGGACTGCGCAGCTGCTAATTGGCCCATCCTGTGGTGGGGACTGTGCTGCTGCTAACTGGCCCTTCCTGTGGTGGGGACTGTGTTGCTAATTGGCCTGTACTCTGGTGGGGACTTTGCTGCTGCTAATTGGCCCGTCTTGTGGTGGGGACTGTGCTGCTGCTAATTGGCCAGTCCTTTGTTGGGGACTGTGCTGCTGCTGCAAATTGGCCAGTCCTGTGGGGGGACTGTGCTGCTGCTAATTGGCCAGTCCTCTGGTAGGGACTGTGCTGCTGCTGCTAATTGGCCAGTCCTGTGGTGGGTACAGTGCTGCTGCTAATTGGCCAGTCCTGTGGTGGGTACTGTGTTGTTGCCAATTGGCCAGTCCAGTGGTGGTGACTGTGCTGCTGCTAATTGGCCAGTCCTGTGGTGGGGACTGTGCTGTTGCTAATTGGCCAGTCCTGTGTTGGGGACTGGGCTGCTGCTCATAATTGGCCAGTCCTGTGGTGGGGACTGTGCTGCTGCTAATTGGACCGTCCTGTTGTGGGGACTGTGCTTCTGCTAATTGGCCAGTCCTGTGTTGGGGACTGTGCTGCTGCTGCTCATTTGCCAGTCCTGTGGAGGGGACTGTGCTGCTGCTTATTGGCCAGTCCTGTGGTGGGTACTGTCCTGATAAGTTGCCAGTCCTGTGATGTGGAGTGTGCTGCTGCTAAATGGCCAGACCTGTTGTGGGGACTGTGCTGCTGCTAAATGGCCCATCCTCTGGTGGGGACTGTGCTGCTGGTAACTGGCCCATCCACTGGTTGGAACTGTGATGCTGCTAATTGACCAGTCCTGTGATGCTGCCAATTGGCCCATCCTGGGATGGGGACTGTGCTGCTGGTAATTGGCCCGTCTTGTGGTGGGGAGTGTGCTGCTGCTAATTGGCCAGTCCTGTGATGGGGACTGTGCTGCTGCTAATTGGTCAGTCCTGTGATGGGGACTGTGCTGCTGGTAATTGGCCCATCCTGTGGTGGGGCTGTGCTGCTGCTAATTGGCTCATCCTGTGGTGGGGACTGTGCTGTTGCTAAATAGCCAGTCCTGTGGTGTGACTATGCTGTTGCTAATTGGCCCATCTTGTGGTGAGGACTATGCTGCTGCTGCTAATTGTCCAGTCCTGTGGTAGGGACTGTGCTGCTGCTAATCAGCCAGTCCTGTGGTGGGGACTGTGTTGCTGCTAATGGTCCTTTCATGTGGTGGGACTGTTCTGCTGCTAAATGACCAGTCCTGTGGTGGGAACTGTGCTGCTGCTAATTGTCCAGTCCTGTGGTGGGGACTGTGCTGCTGCTAATTTGCCCATCCTGTGGTGGGGACTGTGCTGCTGCTAATTGGCCCATCTTGTGGTAGGGACTGTGCTGCTGCTAATTGGCCAGTCCTGTGGTGGGGACTCTGCTGCTGCTTCTAATTGGCCAGTCCTGTGGTGAGGATTGTACTGCTGCTAGTTGGCCAGTCCTGTGGTGGGGACTGTGCAGCTGCTAATTGGCCCGTACTGTGGTGGGGACTGTGCTGCTGCTAATTGGTCCATCCTGTGGTGGGGACTGTGCTGCTAATTGGCCTGTCCTGTGGTGTGGAATGTGCTGCTGCTATTTGGCCAGTCCTGTGTTGGGGACTGTGCTGCTGCTGCTAATTGTCCAGTCCTTTGGTGGGGACTGTGTTGCTGCTAATTGGCCAGTCCTGTGGTGGGGACTGTGCTGCTGCTACTGCTAATTCGCCAGTCCTGTGGTGGGTACTGTCATGCTAAGTTGGCAGTCTAGTGGTGGGTACTGTGCAGCTGTTAATTGGCCAGTCCTGTGGTGGGGACTGTGCTGCTGCTAATTGGCCAGTCCTGTTGTGGGGACTGTGCTGCTGCTCATTGGCCAGTCCTGTAGTGGGGTCTGTGCTGTTGCTAATTGGCCAGTCCTGTAGTTGGTACTGTTCTGCTAAGTTGGTAGTCCTGTGGTGGGGAAGTGTGCTGCTGCTAATTGGCAGTCCTGTTTTAGGGACTGTGCTGCTGGTAATTGGCCCATCTTCTGGTGTGTACTGTGCTGCTGCTAACTGGCCCATCCTCTGGTGGGGACTGTGCTGCTGCTAATTGGCCCATCCACTGGTGGGGATTAAGATGCTGCTAATTGGCTAGTCCTGTGGTGGGTACTGTGAGGCTGCTAATTGGCTCATCCTGAGGTGGGGACTGTGCTGCTGCTAATTGGCCTGTCCTGTGGTGGCGAGTGTGCTGCTGCTAATTGGCCAGTCCTGTGATGTGGTCTGTGCTGCTGGTAATTGGCCCGTCCTGTGGTGTGGGGTGTGCTGCTGCTAATTGGCCTGTCCTGTGCTGGGGACTGTGCTCCTGGTAATTGGCCTGTCCTGTGGTGGGGACTGTTATGCTACTAATTGGCCCACCCTGTGGTGGGTACTGTGCTGCTGCTAATTGGCCTGTCCTGGGGTGGGGACTGTGCTGCTGCTAATTGGCCTGTCCTGTGGTGAAGACTGTGCTGCTGCTAATTTTCCATCCTGTGGTGGGACTGTGCTGATGCTAATTGGCCTCTTCTGTGTTGGAGACTGTGCTGCTGCTAATTGACCAGTCCTGTTGTGGGTACTGTGCTGCTGTTGTTAATTAGCCTGTCCTGTGTTGGGGACTGTGCTGCTGCTAATTGGCCAGTCCTGTGGTGGGGACTGTGCTGCTGCAAATTGGCCAATCCTGTGGTGGGGACTGTGCTGCTGCTAATTGGCCAGTCCGGTGGTGGGGACTGTGCTGCTGCTGCCAGTTGGCAGTCCTGTGGTGGGGACTGTTCTGCTGATAATTGGCCAGTCCTGTGGTGAGGACTGTGCTGCTGCTGCTAATTAGCCAGTCCTGTGGTGGGGACTGTGCTGCTGCTAATTGGCCAGTCTTTTGGTGGGGACTGTGCTGCTGCTAATTGGCCCATCCTGTGTTGGAGACTGTGCTACTGCTAATTGGCCAGTCCTGTGGTGTGGACTGTGCTGCTGCTAATTATCCCATCCTGTGGTGGGGATTATGCTGCTACTGCTAATTGTCCAGTCCTGTGAGGGGGGCTGTGCTGCTGATAATTGGCCTGTCCTGTGGTGGGGACTGTGCTGCTGCTAATTGGCCAGTCCTGTGATGGGTACTGTGCTGCTGCTAATTGGCTAGTCCTGTGTTAGGTACTGTCCTGCTAAGTTGCCAGTTCTGTGGTGGGGAGTGTGCTGCTGCTAATTGGCCAGTCCTCTTGTAGGGACTGTGCTGCTGCTGATTGGCCCATCCTCTGGTGGGGACTGTGCTGCTGCTCATTGGCCCATCCTCTAGTGCAGACTGTGATGCTGCTAACTGGCCAGTCCTGTGGTGGGTACTGTGATGCTGCTAACTTACCCATCCTGGAGTAGGGACTGTGCTGCTGCTAATTGGCCCGTCCTGTGGTGGGGACTGTGCTGCTGCTAACTGGGCAGTCCTATGATGGGGACTGTGATGCTGCTAATTGGCACGTCCTGTGGTGGGGACTGTGCTGCTGCTAATTGGCCTGTCCTGTGGTGTGGACTGTGCTGCTGCTGATAATTTTCCAGTCCTGTGGTGGGGACTGTACTGTTGCTGCTAATTGGCCCATCCTGTGGTGGGGAATGTCCTGCTGCTAATTGGCCCATCCTGTGGTGGGTACTGTCCTGCTGTTAATTGACCAGTGCTGTGGTGGGGACTGTGCTGCTGCTAATTGGCCAGTCCTGTGGTGGGGACTGTGCTGCTGCTAATTGGCACGTCCTGTGGTGGGGACTGTGCTGCTAATTTACCAGTCCTATGGTGGGGACTGTACTTTTGCTGCTAATTGGCCCATCCTGTGGTGGGGACTGTGCTGCTGCTAATTGGCCCATCCTGTGGTGGGACTGTCCTGCTGCTAATTGACCAGTCCTGTGGTGGGGACTGTGCTGCTGTTACTAATCGGCCAGTCCTGTGGTGGGGCTGTGCTGCTGCTAATTGGCCATTCCTGTGGTGGGGATTTTGCTGCTGCTAATTGGCCCATCCTTTGATGTGGACTGTGCTGCTGCTAAATAGCCAGTCCTGTGGTTGGGACTGTGCTGCTGCTAATTGACCAGTCCTGTGGTGTGACTGTGCTGCTGCTTATTGGCTATTCCTGTGGGGGGACTATGCTTCTGCTAATTGGCCCGTCCTGTGGTGGGGACTGTCCTGCTGCTGCTGATTGGCCCATCCTGTGGTGGGGACTGTGTTGCTAATTGGCCTGTCCTCTGGAGGGGACTGTGCTCCTGCTAATTGGCCCGTCTTGTGGTGGGGACTGTGCTACTGCTAATTGGCCAGTCCTTTGTTGGGGACTGTGCTGCTGCTGCTGCAAATTGGCCAGTCCTGTGGGGGGACTGTGCTGCTGCTAATTGGCCAGTCCTCTGGTAGGAACTGTGCTGCTGCTGCTAATTGGCCAGTCCTGTGGTGGGTACTGTGCTGCTGCTAATTGGCCAGTCCTGTGGTGGGTACTGTGTTGTTGCTAATTGGCCAGTCCTGTGACGGGGACTGTGCTGCTGATAATTGGCCTGTCCTGTGGTGGGGACTGTGCCGCTGCTGCTAATTGGCCAGTCCTGTGGTGAATACTGTGCTGCTGCTAATTGGCTAGTCCTGTGTTAGGTACTGTCCTGCTACGTTGCCAGTTCTGTGGTGGGGAGTGTGCTGCTGCTAATTGGCCAGTCCTGTTGTAGGGATTGTGCTGCTGCTGATTGGCCCATCCTCTGGTGGGGACTGTGCTGCTGCTCATTGGCCCATCCTGTAGTGCAGACTGTGATGCTGTTAATTGGCCAGTCCTGTGGTCGGTACTGTGATGCTGCTAATTTGCCCATCCTGGACTAGGGACTGTGCTGCTGCTAATTGGCCCGTCCTGTGGTGGGGACTGTGCTGCTGCTTACTGGGCAGTCCCATGATTGGGGACTGTGATGCTGCTAACTGGCCCGTCCTGTGGTTGGAGCTGTGCTGCTGCTAATTGGCACGTCCAGTGGTGGGGACTGTGCTGCTGCTAATTGGCCTGTCCTGTGGTGGGAACTGTGCTGCTGCTGATAATTTTCCAGTCCTGTGGTGGGTACTGTACTGTTGCTGCTAATTGGCCCATCCTGTGGTGGGGAATGTCTTGCTGCTAATTGGCCCATCCTGTGGTGGGGACTGTCCTTCTGCTAATTGACCAGTCCTGTGGTGGGGACTGTGCTGCTGCTAATTGGCCAGTCCTGTGGTGGGGACTGTGCTGCTAATTTACCAGTCCTATGATGGGGACTGTACTGTTGCTGCTAATTGGCCCATCCTGTGGTGGGGACTGTGCTGCTGCTAATTGGCCCGTCCTGTGGTGGGACTGTCCTGCTGCTAATTGACCAGTCCTGTACTGGTGACTGTGCTGCTGTTGCTAATTGGCCAGTCCTGTGGTGGGGACTGTGCTGCTGCTAATTGGCCCATCCTTTGGTGGGGACTGTGCTGCTGCTAAATAGCCAGTCCTGTGGTTGGGACTGTGCTGCTGCTAATTGACCAGTCCTGTGGTGAGACTGTGCTGCTGCTTATTGGCTATTCCTGTGGGAGGACTATGCTTCTGCTAATTGGCCCGTCCTGTGGTGGGGACTGTCCTGCTGCTGCTAATTGTCCAGGCCTGTGGTGTGGACTGTGCTGCTGCTAATTGGTCAGTCCTGTGGTGTGGACTGTGCTGCTGCTAATTGCCCTTTCCTGTGGTGGGGACTGTGCTGCTGCTAAATGGCCAGTCCTGTGGTGGGGACTGTTCTGCTGCTAATTGGCCAGTCCTGTGGTGGGGACTGTGCTGCTGCTAATTTGGCCATCCTGTGGTGGGGACTGTGCTGCTGCTAATTGCTCCATCTTGTGTTGGTGACTGTGCTGCTGCTAATTGGCCCGTCCTCTAGTGGGGACTCTGCTGCTGCTAATTGGCCAGTCCTGTGGTGGGGACTCTGCTGCTGCTGCTAATTGACCAGTCCTGTGGTAGGGCTGTGCTGCTGGTAATTGGCAAGTCCTGTGGTGGGGACTGTGCTGCTGCTAATTGGCCCATTCTGTGATGGGGACTGTGCTGCTGCTAATTGGCCTGTCCTGATGTGGTGACTATGCTGCTGCTAATTGGGCTGTCCTGTGGTGGGGACTGTGCTGCTGGTAATTGGCCTGTCCTGTGGTGGGGACTGTGCTGCTGCTAATTGGCCCATCTTATGGTTGGGACTGTGCTGCTGCTAATTGGCCCATCCCATAGTGGGGACTCTGCTGCTGCTAATTGGCCAGTCCTGCGATGGGGACTGTGCTGCTGCTGCTAATTGGTCAGTCCTGTGGTGGATACTTTCCCTCTAAGTTACCAATCCTGTGGTGGGGAGTGTGCTGCTGCTAATTGGACAGTCCTGTTGTAGGGACTGCACTGCTGCTAATTAGCCCAACCTCTGGTGGGGACTGTGCTGCTGCTAATTGGCCAGTCCTGAAGTGGGGACTGTGCTGCTGCTACTAATTGGCCAGTTCTGTGGTGGGGACTGTGCTGCTGCTAATTGCCAAGTCCTGTGGTGGGGACTTTGCTGCTGCTAATTGGCCAGTCCTGTGTTGGGTACTGTGCTGCTGCTAATTGGCCAGTCCTCTGTTGGGTACTGTGCTGCTGCTAATTGTCCAGTCCTGTGGTGGGGACTGTGGTGCTGCTAATTTGCCAGTCCTTTGGTGGGGACTGTGCTGCTGATAATTGGTCAGTCCTGTGGTAGGGACTGTGCTGCTGATGATAATTGGCCAGTCCTGTGGTGGGGACTGTGCTGCTGCTGCTAATTGGCCCATCCTGTGCTGGGGACTGTGCTGCTGCTAATTGGCCAGTCCTGTGTTGGGGACTGTGCTGCTGCTGCTAATTGGCCAGTCCTGTGGTGAGGACTGTGCTGCTGCTGCTAATTGGCCAGTCCTGTTGTAGGGACTGTGCTGCTGCTGATTGGCCCAACCTCTGTTGGGGACTGTGCTGTTGCTAATTGGCCCATTCTTTGGTGGGGACTGTGATGCTTCTAATTGGCCAGTCCTGTGGTGGGGACTGTGCTGCTCTGACATCGCTCTTATCCACCTAGATACCATGATGACTACAGCCTAGAAACTCTTAGAAACCACACTAGCTGCCAGTGAGGGTATGGTATCCATGACCAGAGCTATGGTAGTGCCAAAGACAATTCCACCACTCAAAATATCTAACTGAGGAGGACGACTTCAGGGCAGGTCTGGTGGCTTTTGAGTAATATGGTTACCAGGACAGCTGGGATCAGTCAGACTGGACTAGCAATCTCTCTCTCTCTCTCTCTCTCAGCATATCTCACTTGGGAGCTTTTAAAAGCCTACATGGACATGGAAGAGACGATAAAGTAAAGAAGGCTTATTAGACTGAGCTAGTGCCACCTAGTGTTAATAGCTGGACATTTTGTCAAATGGTAAGATCAGAGTTATGTGTTCTAAAACATTTACTTAACTTGTAGCTAGACCCAAAGGGCCAACATACTAAAAGTAAAATGATTGAAAATATTAACCATTGGCAAATTTAAAATAGGTATACCATACAGGAGTTAGTACACACAGGTTTTTGCACATGGGATCAAGGGGATGTGCAGAATGTATATTTCTGTGGATACTGAGGCTGTGGTAGCATTAGCCATCTTTGCCACAGAGACTTTTCAGCATCTGACAAGGGACAGATTCAAAATTTCATAGGGATTAACCCAGGAGATCTTGTACCAGTTTTTTAATGTGATGCACACTGTGAGGAGCATGTATAGTTTTCATGGATAGCAGAAATGGAAACCAAGATTATGTGGTTATTTTACAAAATAATCCATTTCTCTGAAGTCCTGGAGGCCATTGCTTATACCGAGATCACTGTCAGGGCTGTACCTCCTCCACATGGTATCCTGTATATAAGCCAGAAGAGTTTCAACTCCAACAGCTGCCAGCTGTTGTGCAATACATAGGAATTTATATCCAATGTGTGTGTTGTGCCATTCATGCAGTTCCCATCATTCCCACTTCTGACACACACAACCTCCACAAGCATTTCACTGTAGGTGACCTCCAACAAGATCATCTAGTTGTTAGTTGCACACATTGGTGGGTGAAGTGGCCAAGATATACATTTTCCAGTATTGTAGACAGCAGTCTACATATAAGGGTGTCCTCTAATGTGTGTTGCAACTGATGTTGGATACATACTAGAACCATAGGTAATGAGCCCCATTTAAAACTCTCAGACAAGGGCAGAGATGGCATACAACACCCCACATTCAGAGTCACAGAAAACATTTCTGATCAAATGTTTGGACTCCTAAAAAGATGCTTTCAGTGCCCCAATACATCTAATGGCACACTGTTGTACATCCACAAGACCTTTAGCCAAATTTTCTTGTTGTGTACCATGTTATTCAGTATCATAGTATCATAATATGCATGTAAGTATAACATAGGAACATCATAGTACTGCCTGGGACAACTGTTGAAGAATCAGATGAGGAGTCATTGCAGAGTCATTAGAGGAACCAGCTGTGGTGGCACCCTATGCAAGGCAGAGGTGAGTGCAATACATTAGCCAACAGGGGATAGGGACAGTGCAGGACAGTAGGAACTGATGTGGGAAGCCTGCTGTAGCCACCCAGGGGTGGAGTCAGAAGAGTATTGTTAGTCACAACTATGAGAATGGTCACACCTTGGCCTGTTGGCTGCTGTGGCCAGGGATGAGAGTGATGATGTCTCCAGACTAGTGTATGATACCTGCATAAGCCAGGCTTATGACCATCCACCTTGCCTGTGGATCCTTCTGTGATTATGGCCATGTCCTGCAGAGTCACAATGGTGGGAAACTTCCACCTGCCTCATGGATGTACCATTGGAATGTTGGCTACCTTTTATTAAGCAGGTGTGTCTATTCCAAGTAACTCTAAGTTAGGCCCTTCTAGAGGTGCTGTAAGTCATCCCACAGTCCATGTATTTATTGCATATCCTCACACAAACCATGAACAGCAATCATCATCTCTATTGTGGTGTGTTCATTTGCTGGCTGTTGTCTCTTTCAGTAGCCCACCCATTCATCTGTTGATGCCAAGTGTGGTATTGGGGCATGGAAAGAACCAGTCATGGTAACAATGTTCACCAATACACCTTTTCCCTACAATGTGTGGACACACATTAGAAGCAATGCATCTTAAAGACTCCATCTGTGGCAGTGACTTCTTTATAGCTTGGGTGGGGCTCCCACTTATAAGATGTCCAGTCCTGAAAACTGGTGATGCCTGAAGTTAATCCTGCCACTCCATCATCACCTCATACATTGGTGATGTGTTGTCACAGTACACACCGCTCAACCTCTTAGTTCAAGAAATCTGGACAAAGCCTAAAATAATGGGGGACAAAGGCCCCAGAATAGGGACAAATGTTAAATATTGCTCTTATAAACTTAGACGTTTGCTAGAATAACTGGTTTTGTAATAGCATGCATATTCAGAAGGATATGAAGTGCCATTATTTAGTGACTTCAATTGTCATTGATTTGCCAGAAAATCACACATTTTATGATACAAAAATCTGGACATTCTGTAAAAATCTGGACAGTTATGATGTATGTCACAGTACTGTTGTGCCAAATGCAGGTGTCATTTGCACACTGCCAACATCATCATCATCCTCAGGTGACCTGTTGACATTAGGCATGTCCTATCCTGATGTTCTGGATATTCCACTAGTGGAACCTTTGAAAACATAAATATAACATACCTGTGGCAGTTCTGGAACATATGCCTCAAAATCCCCACCCTGTAAAACATCTAGCAGTTCATGACTCTTCTATGAATAACATATGAGTGCATTTACACCTTGTGATGGAGGGTGTCACAGCCAAAGACCCGAAGTAGATGGGCAATGCATATGTAGAGGTATTGTGCTGTGTAAGTCCTTCTCTCATGCAGGTCTGCATATATTACCAACTTGCTGCATTCTCTACAGATACTTAGGAAGACTTCACCAGCTCAGCTCCCAGATCCAAGCTGCAGTGATATATGAAGTTCTCCTTTCCCACCCTAGACAGGGATTCAGGAACATTTCCACCTCTGCGAGAGTCTTCTCTGTTCTTAGTCTACTTCTGTGGTTGACCTATTGCAGGTGATATCCTGTGCTTTTGTCTTGGCATGCAGCATCATTTGGGTGAACCTTTGTTGCACCTGTACCAGTACTATATTATGGGCGACCACAGCATTGAAGCCAGACTCCACAACCTGACACATCTAGTGTTAGAAAGTCTTGTCTGTTTTACCTCTGTCTAGGATGCAAATGTCATTTGTATGTTGACCCACAGAAACCCCATACTCTGGGTGGGTGAACTTTTTCAGCCAGTGCCTCTCTGATCAGCCACGTTTATATCAGAATATCGAAAGATGAAAATAGCGAATGCTATTTCATTGAACCTAAAATATCTAAACCACATAATATCAAACATTCAGAACATCGAATATTTTCCTTGGGAAAAAATTCGCTATTCTGAAACACATACACGCAACACAAGCACACCTAAAAAACATCAATACACACACATACACTTATAATCCTACAACTAACCCTACACTAAACTATACATACACTACTATCTATCCACTTACCTTAACCCAAACCCTAATCCTAAGGTCCGTCACTATCCCACACTCACCTAACCCGCACCCTAACCTTAACTCACTTAACCCGCCCCTAAACCTAATTCACCCTAACCTTAACTCACTTAACCCACGCCCTAACCCTAACTCACCTAACCCGTGCCCTAATCCTAACAACCACACAATCACACACTTACCTGAACCCGACCCATAAATCACCATAGCGCTGAAAATAGCGAAGCCACAGAACCGGCCAACCAAATTCTTTCCCTAGGAAAGCATTCGGTGTTTTGCAGCTTTGCTATTTTTAGCATTTGATTAAAATAGGTCGATATTAGAACATTTGAAGTTTTAAAACTTCGATGTTCTGATATAGACTGGATGAGCCTATAACAAGGCATGCACAGCTTTGAATTACACATGTCAATCAGTGTGTGTGTGTAAGTACATAGCTGTCCTTGGCTGACTCACATGTGTCTGCAGTGCCCCTTCCCTTTGTTTGATGGCCACATTCTCATCTACTATTTTGCTGTACCATCTTGCTTTATATCAACTGCAGCAATGAGTATATTATCTCTGTCTATCATCATACATCATTATGCTGATGGCCAGTAGTCCTGTGCACATTCTGTGCCTCTCTTAACTCTCTGTAAGCATTGCAATGTCATGGTCTTTGTACAGTGGCCATTGTGCCCCTTTAACATGTCTTGCACTCTGTGTACATATAGGTTCATAGGTAGGTACTAGGCTATTGGCCCTAGGGCCTATAAAAGCCTAGCCAAAAAGGTACCCTGGTTTTCGCCACCCAAGAAAATTATTTTCCTGTGCCCCTGTCGAGCAGAACCACAGAGGTGATCCCCGGGGTGAATTTCCTATTTCCCATCCAACCATCAAGATTTATCTTGAAGAGTGCTAATGAGGAGCTTTGTTTGATATAGATAGGTAGTTTGTTCCAGAGTATGGGAAGTCTCTGGGACAGGAATCTATCCCTCCAGCATGTTCTGTATATTGTGGTGACAAGTTTTAGGTCCCTAGAGCATGTAGCTCAGAGGGATTGGGATTTCTTTAAGTGGAGCATGTCCAACAGCTCTGGGTTTGACATGGCTTTGTATGTTAGGCAGAGATCGCCTCTGAGTAGGCGATATGTGATGGAGTAAAGCTGGAGGTTTTTGAGATGGTCTGTGTAGGGCATCTGTTTGAGGCTGGTAATCCTCTTTGTGAGGTATTTCTGTGGCCATTCCAGTTGTTGTAGATGTCTTGTGATGTACATACCAAAAGGGGTTTTGTACTCTGTAATAGGTCTAATGAGTGATGAGTAGAGAGGAACAATGACCTCTTTTTTGCTGGATGAGAAACCTTTTGTGATGAGGTGTGCCATGTAGAAGGATTTCCTGACTACTGTGGCGATGTAATTATCAAAGGACAGACTACTGTCCACCTGTGTCCCAAGGTCCCTTATCACACTTTTGGTGTTAAGTAGACTACCACGTATGTGGTAGTTCATGGGCACAGAGTTTTTACCAAAGGGGATGACAATGCACTTTTTGGCATTGAGCTTGAGGCCATGGCTTTGGCACCAGGCATCTGTCTCAGTGAGGCCCTTTTGTAGGATGTCCACATCATTAGGAGTTTCAATTATGGCTCCTAGTTTGCAGTCATCTGCAAACTTTGTTAGCCAAAGATCTTCTGTGTTAGTCTGTACTTCAGAGAAGTAGATACCAAACAGGAGAGGACACAGGACTGAACCCTGTGGTTCTCCACTTGTCAAAGGTGAAGTCGGATTTGGATTCTGTTGCTTTCACAGTGTGGGTTCTGTCAATGAGCCAGTTGGCAACCCATCTTGTGACATAGAGATTTATACCTAGTTTAGTGAATTTATCTATAATTCCAGAGTAGGGGATGGTGTCGAAAGCCTTGGTGAGATCTAGATAGGCTGTGTGAACCATCTTACCCTCGTCTATGGCTTTGGTGTCTGCTTCAAAGAGGTCTATCAGGTTTAGGAGACATGATCTGCCTCTTACAAACCCTAACTGGGTGGGGGTCCAGAGTTTGGAGATTACCAATGTCTTTGTTTATAAGTTCCATGATGATACGTCCCATGACCTTGCAGACCAGGCTCATCAGGCTAATGGGGTGGTAGTTGCTGGGGTCTGTGGTGTCTCCCTCTTTGTGGAGTGGGATAACCATTGCTGTGTGCCATTCAGTGGGCACAAAGCCTGAGGTGAGGCTATGATTGAACATGGTGCTTAGGTGGATTGCCAGTTAATTCTGTAGTTCATGTAGAACACAGCCTGGGATTTTGTCAGGTCCCATGGATGCTGTGTTCTTGGCTTTGTACCTGTGTAGCCATTATTACAGGAACTTTGCATTCTTCCGGTATAGAGATGGGCCATTTCAGGGGTGAGAGAGGGATAAAGTTAGCACTCCTATATGCCAGGATGTTGGCAATATCAGTTGGTTCTGTATATTTAGTGTCATTGTGCTGTACCTCAGAGCGGATCTGAGTGTTGCCATTGAGATTCTTGACATAGCTATAGAATGCTTTGTAGATGTCTTTAGAATCAGTGGCAATTTTGTTTTCGTAACTAGCTTTGGAGGATTTTATGAGGGATCTCAGCTTCTTACTGAGGCTGACCAAAGAGTTCCTCCAATCATAGGATTTTACTCTTTTTTGCAACAGTTTCCTTCTTCTATTGTAGAGTTTGTTTATGGTATGTGACCACCAGATTGGCTTCCTCTTTTTGTAAGATAGCATCTTGGTTCTGTTAGGGGTAGCATGATGCATGCACTCATGTAAGTGCTTATAAAGTGCATTTGTGTAGGATTCAGCAGTCGTACCTCTATTGTCCATCTGCATGGGTGTTGCGAAGTTTGCCACTTCTATCTTAAGAAGCATGAAGTTGGCTTTGGAGAAATTTTTTATGGTGGTTTCCCTAATGAGGGGTGGGGGCGGGATGTGGATGTCTAGGATGATTAGCTTGTGGTCGGATCTGACCAATGAGGAATTGACCTCTGGTGTAGAACACCAATCACCCATGTTGGTAATGACCAGTTCTAGGATATTGCCTAGTGGCTATTCCTTGGTGGGGGTGTATATAAGTTGATCCAATGCGTTGGAATTTATGAAGTCCAGAAAACGTTGCACAAAATGGTTGGTACATAAGCAGCTTTCCCAGTTAATGGTGGGGTAGTTGAAATTGCCCATTATTAGGGTGTTGGGTTTACCCTAATATTTTCCAATGTATCAAGAAATGAGGAGTGGGAATCCTTGGGCATGGTGGGGGATCTGTAGTAAGTTACAATTTGGATTGCAGTCTTGCCCAGAGTTAGTTGCACTTGGATAGTCTCAGATGCATTATGCTGAGCAACTAGCCTGGAGGTGTGGATATCCTTAATGAATATGGACACACCTCCACCTTTAATGTTTCGTCCAGGTTAGGTGGCCGAAAGGTGTGGTATGAATTTTAGCCTGTAATGCAGGGGAACTCTCTGGAGCCTTGAACCAGGTCTCTGTCATTGCACAGATGTCAATGTTCTCCATTTTAAGGAGTGCCTCGAGTGAGTGCATTTTGAGGTTTAGACTTTTAGCATTGAGTAGCATTACCCACAGATTTTGCTTGCTTGTACCTGTTACAGTGGTGAATTTGTCATTTGAACCTTGCCTAAAAAAAGGCAATATAGGGGTAGCAAGAGCCTTAGCCAGTATCTGGTGTCCCAAGGGTGACAGGTGCAGGGCATCTCCGGCAAAGCATGATGGTCTGTTGATCATGTCATCCCAGGGAGACAGATACTGGATCCCCTTAGAATGATACCAGAAGCTTAGACAATTGTTGAAGTCAATAATTTTGTCCTTGTACTGTGGTATCATTCTGGGTGATGGCAGGATGCTACTCAGGGCTAGGGACATACCTGGCTGGGCTACAAGATCAAAGAGCTCCTTCATGTCTCTTTTCATGCAGTCCAGGGAGGTACATCTCAGCTCATTCACACCAACATGGAGAATGATAGAGTCATATTTGTACTTGTTGTGGAGTCACCTGAGTGCATGCATTATGTGGCAGATCCTGGCACCTGACAAGCAGCTGACAGTAACTTCCTCCTTGTTTAGTCTGGTGAGTGGAACATCAGTGTGCCTGACTATAGAGTCACCTATGACTAGAGTGTTGGGTATGTTGTTATGCCTTATGGGCTGTGGTTGAGTGGCATACTGACTTTGTGGGCTATTTGTTATTTGGGTTGTGTTGGGGGGTGGAGGTTGTTTGAGTTTTTGCTTTGGAGGTCTCTGTTGCTTGGGCAGATTTTTATTGAGAACCTCCCTGAGTGCAGGTGTGTGTTTTGGTGGTGTAGGTTTTGAGGAACTATGTGATGAGTGTGGTTTGGTGCAAATGTTTACCTTCTCCTCTTGACTGTCTAGTCCAGTCTTGGGTAACGAGAGCTTTGCTTCCAGTTTGGCTGTATAAGTGCATCTCTCGCAGGTTGTTGTGTTGGGTGGAAGGAGTGGGTTGTCTGTGTACATAAGGCAATTGCTGCATTGCCCCAAGATGCCCAGATTCATCAGATAGACAGGAAAAAATACCAGGAGCTGACCCTTAGACATGCCTGGATAGGTGCTTATTTATTAAGTACTAAAAACTGTTTTCCTCTAGACAAGTGAGGAAAGTTGAGTGCTGTAGTAATTTGTAGCTTATTTAGTGCTTACAGTGAGTTCTGAACAAGTGCTGAGCTCAAAGAAACAGATTTGAGTGCTAAAACTAAAACCCTGGCTAGTTCTAAGGGAAAATTTGAAGAGCAGACTTTATGGCACTGGGAATAGTTTAACCCTAGCTAAGCAGCGATGCATAAAGTGTATTTTTAATATAACAGTAGCAGACAGGAGTCCCTGTGGACTATTATGTTTGCAAATGACATTGTGATCTGTAGTGAGAGTAGGGAACAGGTGGAGGAGACCCTGGAGAGGTGGAGATATGCTCTAGAGAGAAGAGGAATGAAGGTCAGCAGGACTAAGACAGAATATATGTGTGTGAATTAGAGGGAGGATAGAGGAATGGTGAGGATACAGGGAGTAGAGGCGGGGAAGGTGGATGAGTTTAAGTACTTGGGAGCAACAGTTCAGAGTAATGGTGAGTGTGGAAGAGAGGTGAAGAAGAGAGTACAGGCAGGATGGAATGGGTGGAGAAGTGTGTCAGGAGTGATTTGTGACAGACAAGTACCAGTAAGAGTGAAAGGGAAGGTCTACAAGAGGGCAGTGAGCCCAGCTATGTTGTATGGGTTGGAGACAGTGGCATTGACAAAAAGGCAGGAGTCAGAGCTTGACGTGGCAGAGTTGAAGATGTTAAGATTTGCACTGGGTGTGACGAGGATAGACAGGATTAGGAATAAGTATATTAGAGGGTCAGCCCAGGTTGGAAGGTTTGGAGACAATGCCAGAGATGTAAGATTACATTGGTTTGGACATGTGCTGAGGAGGGATGCATAGTATATTGGGAAAAAAGATGCTAAGGATGAAGCTGTCAGGTAACAGGAAAAGAGGGAGGCCTAAGATAAGGTTTATTAATGTGGTGAGAGAGGACATGCAGGTGGTTGGTGTGATAGAGCAAGATGCAGAGGACAGGAATAAATAGAAACAGTTGATCTGCTGTGGCGACCCCTAATGGGAGCAGCCGAAAGAAGAAGAAGTAGCAAATGAGCAAACTGATTTAAACAAATGAACCAATTAACTAATAAAAAGCTAAAAACTGAGCCCTGTTCCAGCAGTCTTTGATCAGCCAAGTTCTAGCTGCACACTCCTGCCACTAGGGTGCAGGGGAACCTTCTCCAAAAAAGATGGCCTGGACTAGTGCTCAAGTTATACAAACAAAGCTAGATTTAGCAGGTCTGAATTTAGCCTATGTCACAGCAAACAAGGCATTCCAATTTCAGAAAGAAACAGTTCAAATAATCATGCACAATAAGCCTTTAACCAGAAACTCTCAGCTCAGAAGGGCAGAATCTACCCTCTCCTCCCACAAAAGTGCAGACCACACCTTCTTAATGTAAAATAACTGGCCCGTAGCCTAAGTGCTTAAACCAGAACTAATACACTTTTAGAATAACAGACATTAAGCCTTCAGTCAGCAACTCCCAACAAAGGATGTAAGCTACCTGTTCTGCCACAACAGTGCAGACCACAAACCTTAATGTAAAACAACTGGTCTGAAGCCCAAGTGCTTAAACCAAAGGCTTAGAATAACTGTTGCAATTTAATCAGGCTACTAACAAACAGTCATAAATTCAGCAGAGTAAATCCAATTAAGTACTTTTAAGAACAGGCAGCAAAAGCAAAATAAAATAATAAAGTAGGAAGAAACACAAAGACAGTAAAACCAGATGAGTAAATTGCAATTTTCTTTATATAACAATAGAAAACGAGCAAACTGATTTAAACAAATTACCCAATTAACCAGTAAAAAAGCTCAAAAACTCAGCCCTGTTCCAACAGTCTTCAATCAGACGAGTTCTAACTGCACACTCCTGCCACTAGGGTGCAGGGGAAACTTCTCCAAAAAAGATGGCCTGGATTAGTGCTCACGGTATACAAACAAAGTTAGATTCAGCAGGCCTGAATCTAGTCTATGCTACAGCAAACAAGGCACACCAATTTCAGAACAAAACAGTTCAAATAAGCAGGCACAATTAGCCTTTAACCAGAAATTCCCAGCTCAGAAGTGGATAATCTAGCCTCTCCTCCCAGAAGAGTGCAGCCCACAAACCTTAATGTAAAATAACTGGCCTGAAGCCCAAGTGCTTAAACCAGAACTAAAACACTTTTAGAATAACAGACACTTAGCCTTCAATCAGCAATTCCCAACTTAGAAGGATGTAAGCTACCTGTCCTGCCACAACAGTGCAGACCCCACACCTTCTTAATGTAAAACAACTGGTCTGAAGCCCAAAGGCTTAAACCAAAATTAGAATAACAGTTACAATTTAATCAGGCTACTTTTTCTTCTTCTTTCAGCTTTTCCCGGTTAGTGGTCTACTACCAAGCAGTAATAAATGCAGCAGAATAAATACAATTGAGTACTTTTAAGAAGAGGCAAAAGCAAAATAAAGTGCAATTTATTTTTGTTAGTAAACTGCAAAGAGAGAGGAAGGAGGACCAGAAGATAATTCAAGGTTAAGAACCTAAGTGGATTGGCCTTTTCAAATGTTCTCTCAGTATTAAGTAAAGTGAACACTAGACTGGGAGGGGTGTCCCAGATCAAATTTACAGTAGGGGCGGGCAACTGTAAAGCCACCAACTATAACACCACCACAAGAATAGTGTGGGAGGGAGGGAAAAAACAGTTTCAGGACAGATGAGAAACAGAAAAGAATGCCAGAAAATATATAAAAATAATTATGTCAGGCAAAAAAATAATTCAGTCAGGCAAAATTAAGACAATGCAGAACTCTGAAAGGGTAAAATGCCAATAAATATACTTGTCAATCTGCAATATATTTCCAAATATATGTCACAATATGGACTCTCTATTGTGAACGCATGCCTGTCATGCACCTTGTGCTGTGTTCCCTGCCATGGTGATTCCCCTCAGGTGGGCATGTGTCTATCACACCATTGTAATGTGTTCCCTACCACAATGACCCCCACCAAATTGGACATGCACCTGTCATGCCCTTGCAGTATGTTACCTGGTCCACAGCTACAGGTTCCTCTCTGTCACTGAGTGCTCACTGCAATGCAAAGGTATATTTCCAGGTATCTTGTCTTCCTTCACTGAACCAGTGATAAAGTTCAGGGTCCTCCCCAATATATTTGGATGGTGCAATGGTGTGGTGGTTGCATTGTCACCTCACAGCAAGAGGTTCTCCAGTTTGATTCTTGGCTGAGGTGCCTTCTATGTGGAGTCTGCATGTCCTCCTTGTCTTCATGTGAGTTTCCTCCAGGTAGTCTGGTTTCCTCCCATGTTACAAAGACGTGTCTGGAGTGTTTCTTCCTGGGCCTCCAGTGAAAATTGGCTTCATTCCAAGTCAGACTTTCCCAGAAAACAAATATTAAATAAATAAAATAAAAATTCCTATTTGTGAGTTTCTTGTGTTAATGTGGTCTCTCACAATATGACAGCTGTACTATTTATCAATGTAAAACAAACCTCACAGCATGGCAGCCATTTTGGTGAAGGAATTTAAGAGCGATTGTTTCTGAATCGCTGTGATAATGCATTGTGCTATCACACTCTAGTAGTCTTGCACATTGTTGGGTTAATGGGACATGTGTACAACGTTCATGCATGCAGCTCATGAAGTCTGTGGCAGTGCAACTCTGTGTTATTGAAACTCTTGCTAGTACACCACTGCTGTCTAATGATGTCCGTCATGTGATATCCAAATGTCAGCTAGATGCATGGGGCTACCAATTTGTTCCACATGAAAGCCAGTAGAGTGGACTCGACCTCATCATATGCTGGTTTTAGCAGAGCAGTTTGCAGGTGACTAGGCTTTTCCTGTATCTGCTGTATAAGGACTATGGGAAGCACCTGCTGGACTAATATGATGGTATATTATATAAAGCAGAGTTCTGGAACAGGTTTGCCAGGGTGGAGAGTGAAGTCACTAGCAACACCCATACTGTGCAAGTGTCACTAAAGCAACCTGAGGTAGCACCACTCTGACCTGATTCACCAGTAGTAGGCAGAGATTAAGAAAAAGTGTGCCAAATTTTACTACGGTCACCTTATATTTGTGGGTTTTTCTTACCTATTGTCAGTTTCCTTGCCTTCATTTCAAAGGTTCACTGTGTACTGAATTTATCCTACTTCCTTTTCCAGCAGTAGAGGGAAGCTTATCTGCAAAGAGCTGAACAACTATCTTAGGTGCGGGGTATGTATCCTCTGCCTCTGACTGCATTGAATTCTATATGTAGCATGCATGCATACTTATATGTTTTCTTTTTTCTCTTTATTTTTTTTCTTTTCCTTTTACAGGCATGGTTGTAGTGGAGGTGGAGAAATGATGACAGGCACCTGGGTCTGTCCCAGCTGATGCATCTGCTGCTGAGTAACCAGTAGTCACCAGGCCCATCTTTCAACAAGGCATCAGAGTTCACCCAGCTGAAGGGGACCTGGAGGGTACACTGGTGGCCTCTATGGCCGTCTCATGGGGGGGGGGGGTGAGGTTCCTGTTATGAGAATGATCAGAGGAGGTCTACCATGGTCATCCAGTATCAGATGTATGGGTTGGCTCAATTCAATGTATACTAGCAGTTGTATACCTGTATCAGTACTGCGGAGCACCTCCTGATGTGGTTAGTGGAATTATATGACTGGATGGCCTTCAACATCAAGCCACCATAGACAAAGCATGCCCATAACATTAGCCGTGGAGGTGAATGATATATTAGAAGGCTGTCCTCTGGGTTGGTCAGACAGGCCACGTGTACCAAGGTCTATTTCTCATTCTGGTGTTTCCCTCTCTGTCTGTCATTCCTAATCACCAATTGTCATCCATCTGTATGTCTCACCCTACCCACCAGTTGTGCCCATATCATGTCCATGTCTACATTATATGATTTATTGCTTTTCCCTGATCTCTTCTCCATGCCCTCTATCCATTCCACACATACTCCTCATTACCTTCCCTTCCCTTCATGTTCTTTCTTTTTATGAACATAAAAAAGGCAGCTGTCCCACAAGAAAATGTCCTTCTTTTCTCACCTACCATTCCTTATGGTTACTCTCGTGTATGTTTCTCTGATTGCTGTTCCTCCTTTTCTACCTTTACTATCTCCTGCTTCCCCAGATGTATAAATAATGTTCTGGCACTTTGCTGTGCTGGCCTTCTGCAGGTTGCTAAAGTGCCAAGTTGTAGTGATGTAGCACTTTGTTGCGAGCGTGAGCTTACATGACCTCCAACCTGATTACTTACCTTTCTTGTCACAATGATCACATGAGCTATACCAACATGGTCTCTTTCCTGCACTTCCCTAGCATGACTGCTGCCTGTAGCATGACAGCACTAATCTATTATGCAGCTCTTTTCTCCTAATAGCTGTGTGATGCTGGTACTAATCTATAGCTAAGCAACTATGTATGTAGCCTATCTACTACAAGAGTGGTTTCTGGCCCAGAAATTGTAGTTTATTAGCTGTTTGGGCAGTTTTTCCATCTCTTTCAACTTTCTGTTTTAAAAGCCCGTGTTTGCACTTGTCTCCCACCTTTCCTGTAACTAGTCTAGTCCACATACAGATTTGCTGTATCCAGGACTGTTTGTAAGCTTCTGAGCCCCCCAAGCCTTTCTGTGATGGAGAGCAGCCTTCTAGCTTATCAGTGGAGTGGTAAGCACTAAGTAGCCTATCTTCCACAAGAGTGGTTTCTGGCCCAGAAATTGTAGTTTATTGGCCGTTTGGCAGTTTTTCCATCTCTTTCAAGTTACTGGTTTAAAGCCTGTGTTTAAACTTGCTTCCCATCTTTCCTGTAACTAGTCTAGTCCAGATGCAGATTTGCTGTATCCAGGAATGTTTCTAAGCTTCTGAGCCCCCCAAGCCTTTCTGTGTTGGAAGGAAGCCTTTTAGCTTATCAGTGGGAGTGGTAAGCACTAGGTTGCCTATCTACCACAAGAGTGGTTTCTGGCCCAGAAATTGCAGTTTCTTGGCCGTTTGTATAGTTTTTCCATCTCTTTTAACTTTCTGGTTTAAAAGCCCATGTTTGTGCTTGTTTCCCACCTTTCCTGTAACTAGTCTAGTCCAGATACAGATTTGCTGTATCCAGGACTGCTTGTAAGCTTCTGAGTCCCCCAAGCCTTTCTGTGTTGGAGGGAAGCCTTCTAGCTTATCAGTGGGAGTGGTAAGCACTAGGTAGCTTATCTACCACAAGGGTGGTTTCTGGCCCAGAAATTGTAGTTTATTGGCCGTTTGGGCAGTTTTTCCATCTCTTTCAACTTTCTGGTTTAAAAGCCCACGTTTGCGCTTGTTTCCCACCTTTCCTTTCCCAGAAATTGTAGTTTATTGGCCGTTTGGCAGTTTTTCCATCTCTTTCAACTTACTGGTTTAAAAGCCCATGTTTAAACTTGCTTCCCACCTTTCCTGTAACTAGTCTAGTCCAGATACAGATTTGCTGTGTCCAGGACTGTTTGTAAGCTTCTGAGCCCCCCAAGCCTTTCTGTGTTGGAGGGAAGCATTTTAGCTTATCAGTGGGAGTGGTAAGCACTAGGTAGTCTATCTACCACAAGATCCAGCTGCAGATTGTTAGTTTTACCACTTGAATTTGCTTATTCGTGCTCAGCACTTGTTCAGAACTTGTTGTTAGCACTAAATAAGCTACAAATTACTACAGCACTCAACCTTCCTCTTTACCTAGAGGAAAACAGTTTTTGTACTTACTTTCCTCACTTGCTTAGAGAAAAACAGGACTTATACTCACTTTCCTCACTTGTCTAGAGGAAAGTACTTTTTTTATTCAGGCATGTCCAAGGGTCAGCTCCCAGTGTTCTCTCCTGTCCATCTGATGAATCTGGGCATCTTGGGGCAATGTAGCAATTGCCTCATGTACACAGAGAACCCTCTCCTCCTACCACCCAACACCACAACCTGTGAGAGATGCACTTATCTAGCCAAAGTGGAGGTGAAGCTCTCTCCAACCAAGACTGAACTTGACAGTCAAGAGGAGAAGTTAAACAGTTGCACCACACCACACTCATCACATAGTTCCACTAAACCTACACCACCAAAATCCACACATAGAAACACAAAAACATTCACGGAGGCTCCCAATAATAATCTGCTCAAGCAACAGAGACCTCCAAAGCAGAAACACAAGCAACCTCCACCCTCCAACACAACCCAATTGACACATAGCCCACAGACTCAGTGTGCTAATAAACCACAGCCCATAAGGCAACATACCCAACACACTACTCATAGGTGACTCTATAGTCAGGCACACTGATGTCCCACTCACCAGGCTAAACAAGGAGAAGGTTACTGTCATTACTTCTCCAAAACTGCATTCTTCTGAAAGCACAGACTGCCAAAATCCTTTACCTGTGAAAGGAACCACATGGCCACCATGGTGAACTTTGCTCTTTTGTCAGTGTATGTAATCTCGGTGTTGGTATATGTAATTGGGGGGGTGTGTGGGATGAAGTCCCCAACTTTGGTGGGTTTACTTTTGGTCTGTTTAGGTTTTTTTCACCTCGTGACCACGTAGTTCCTTTCACAGGGAAAGGATTTCGGCAGTCCGTGCTTTCAGTACAATGCAACTTCAGAGAAGTGTAGTTAGGTAAGTAAGATTCGATGAAATGTAATTTCATTCATACAAGGCAGATCCATGTATATATGTATATAAATATATATATATATATATATATATATATATATATATATATATATATATCTTTACAGATGAGTCCCTCTAAGTTTGTCGAATGATACTTTGGTCGACATCTGTTTAATTGACACAATTTTGTTGTCTAAACAGATGGCCAACAGGTGTGCAAGATCAACAATCCCCTGATAGGGAAATATACCCCTTTTCCCCCTGGGATTGTGCAATCTCAGAGTTAGAATATATAATTAGCAGGGGTGTTGGAGGTGCAGGGTACCCCCTGCAATAAACAATGCTTTCTTTGCTGTGTTTTTAAGTTTTGCATGCACAGAGATGAATTCTCAGAGCATGCTTAGTAGCGTGTCAACATGTATAGTCTTGATCAATTTGATTCTACATTATGCACGTCAGCATAAATAGTGTCTCACTAATTTAATTAGATCTATATATATATATATATATATATATATATATATATATATATATATATATATATATATCTTAAAAGAAATAGAGAAAAATATATATATGGGTCCCCTTCATATAAACAAAATCCCATTTACCTGACTTTCATAACATCAAACTGAGAACAGTGAATGTCCAATACACTGACCGCTTACAACACCAACATATAACTAAAGATAAGCAACTGCTTGGCTAGTATGTTGACCTTTGCCCCTAACCTCCATGGTATTGCGATCTTGGAGTTAGCATATTTAGTTAGGTGTGTGTGGGGGGCACAGCCACTCACATAGGAGGGTGTGGTGGTGAACCCCCCACGTGGATGTGTTTTCTTTGCTTCCATTTCAGTTTGTTTGTTGGGTTGGCTAATGGGTTACTCTCCTTTAGTTAAATGTCAGTTTTCAGACTGGTCTGTGTTTTGGACATTCGGTGTTCTCGGTTCAATATTATGAAAGTGGGATAAATGGGATTTCATTTATATGAAGTAGACCCATACACACACACACACACACACACACACACACACACACACACACACACATATATATATATATATATATATATATATATATATATATATAGGTCTATTTCAAAGGATCGAAATTTCACTACACTGAACCTCTGATCATCGAAGACCAGAGGATCAAAGTTTTAAAATATTGAACCTTAAAAAACAATTACCTAGTGAAAACTTCTTATTTCATGTTTTTGCAGGGGGGCAAGCTCCCCTGCACTCCTACACCCCATGCTACTTAAATATTCCAACTCTGAGATCCTAGTGCAATGAAGAGAATGGTAAAGTTCTTGTTCTGCACTGTATGGTGATCTCCATTCACAAGGCTCAATATTTCACAACTTCGATCATCTGGTTTTCACAGATCAGTGATTCGCTGTTGTGAAGATTTGATCCTTCGAATGGGACCCATATATATATATATATATATATATATATATATATACTCATACATACATTCACGATAGACCATTGTGTACCTCAAGTTTCTGCACACATGTAAAAACATCAACATTGTCTGCATTATTGCATGTTCAAGCTGCATTAAATGGTTTTATGTAGGTAAAACCACTTGGAATCTATTGCTGTTTATTTTTGATTATATTTAATTTATTAAGACAGAATATAGCAACAACTTACTGAATAAACATAGCAGAATGTGTAGTAAATTCAAGAATTGTTAATTATGTATTTATTTTTTACAGTTGTTGATAAACTTGATGTTTGGGGAAACAACTTTATTGTTACAGCATAAAGAGTTTGAATGTCAAATCTACCTAGATATGGAAGATTGCTAAGAAAACTATATTGATATTTGGACAGTTTAGGTATGGAAACATTACAAATGATATGATTTATGTTACTGGGAATAATAACTAATAAAATTATATTTAATGTTGATATAATAATAAAGTGTTAAATCTTTCTATGTACTGAAATGACAATAATTTGAAACTGAAATATTTGTGAGTGTATTTCATATTTGATATCATTATCTACTAATTTCTTTATTTATATTTAATTTTGATGCACATCTACGTCAAATAATCAAGAGGAATCTTGTTTCTGAAAAAGTCGTGTGTAAAACGTGTGTTTACCTTTAAGATTTTGGCAAATTCGGCCTTGTTCAGATATCTAGATGTGTAGCACGTGTATAGATTCCTTTTTATTATTGTTTAGTCATCAAGTAACATTTAATAAGCTGACAGAAAAGGATTTCAAACTCATATCTAATTAATCATGTTTTTAAATGCCAAATGTTACAGAAAGGTGTACAAATATTCGGATTACATAACTTTAACCATTATTTCTTTCTAAATCTTTTGCTGAAGCATAATATGTTATATTCTAGGGTTAAAACGTTCCATCTGGTAAATGGAATGATAATGAATTCTTTCATGTCTCTCAACAGCACCATTACTTATCACAGTAGGAGATGACTATTTCTTTATATAAGCTTATTTTTCTACAGATTTGTTAAGTTTTACTAAAATGTCAGAGAAAATGTATTTATTTTTTTGAAACTCATTTATTTAGAACAAGTTCTAAAAGCTCATAGTTATAATTATGTTCGATGCTTGCAACATATGACACAAGATGGCGCTTACAGTTCGATAAGTCTGTCTTCATTTCTCACTAAATAGTGGTCTGAAGGATATATTTAATACTAGTAGTCAGTTACAGAGCACGAAGGGGAAACGCTTTGGATCTGTCTGTATGATTCTGGTCCTTACTCCATCTGGAATTGTAGAATCCTTGAATTATAGATTTATGTTTCTATGTGTCTAAAGTTAAATTATTAATGGGCAGTGCTATCTTGATTTGATTTAATTTTTAAATATAAATCATAACAATTAAGAGATGTACAAAAGGGATGAGAACAAAAGAAAGAAGAGTAATGACAAGAATTGTTAAAGGAGGAAAATTGGTCTACAATCTCCAAAAGCTCTCAAAAAGCTTGTGATGGTATGTCAATATTTTAAAAAATTACTTTATGATGCATCATTTGCCCTCCTTTTAAAAAATATATCAACAACAAAATAAGGATAAAGAAACTCATTCATTGATTCATCACCCCACCCCATATAATAAGTTCCCATCCATAAAATGAGGATGTGGATAATGAGTCATTAACTTTATTTATCCATTGTTTTTTTATGAAGGGGATTACAGCTTATATGTTGGCAAACAAACTGATCTTTGAAAGAGAGGCTGACAAAGTGTGCATTTCTCTGATATAAAGAAAAAGAAAATAAGTGTATTGGCGAAACGCACATTGGACAAAGGTACACAAAACGCATTTAAGGTTATGGTTTTGCAAACACTTAATGTTGGGCTTGATGGCTGGTCATCTTGAAAATACTACCGAGGAAGCTGAATATTAGTGGGTTACTAATTAAATGCAAAAAGCACCTGATTTCTTCAGTACGTATGTTCATCTGATGAAGGGCCTTAGAGTGTAAAAGCACTAATATTTGTTTTTATATTGGCTTAATAAAGTGATTAGTTCCTTCCAACCATCGATCAATATTCCATTTTTCATCTTTAAACTAAAAATTAAGCTCATCATTTATTTCCATATTATTCCCCCAGTTCTAAAATTTCATGTATTTAACTAAAACATGTCAAGAAATTTGCCCTAAGAAATCAATGAAAACTCTGGATAAATAGTTATATATTGTGGCCTACTGTTCATAAAGTTTGGCTCTTCCATCCCTCATGTTGTTTTGTCTTCCATTTTCTGAAGTTTTGTATCTTCCATCCCTAATGTGTTTTTTTCTAACAGTTTGGAACATCTGTCTGTAGACTTCTTGGAATAGTGCATATAATTGTATTTATCTCTGGCCCTAGTAGACACCATTATGCTAGTGGAAATAATCATGGAATGTTTATGAAAAATACGTTTTGATTAATCCTTGGTTTAACTGATTCTAGTGGAGCAGAGTAAAATGTTGATTATCAAATGAAGAACATAACAGTTTTACAACAATTTTAATCTATAGGTGGCATATTGAACAGGCATAAAAATCCAGTTACTCACTGCTACAAATTTATATGCAATGGGCAGGAGCTGTAGTCTAGTGATCTGTACCACTGTTGCCAAATAACATGTAAGGGGAAAATGACTTATACGTGTTTGGAAAATGTGCACTGCTGTTTCTGGTAAAACACACACACACACACGCACACACACACACACACACACACACACACACACACACACACACACACACACACACACACACACACACACACACACACTTTACATTGGCCAGTTACAGAGCATAGTTTCATAAAATTTTCTCCCAAGGATTTATCCATCTTGCTTCCAGCCTATTGCCTTCCAGTTCTTTCTTAACAACTGTAACTGAAACTTGTTCAGGATTAGTATGCATACTCTCAGATGCAAAATATTTTTCCAGTACTGGTTTGTGATATCTCTTGAGTACCAACACCCTTCCCTTGTGTTCATTGTAACATATTACCACCAGCCAAGAAAATCTGGCAAACTGTGATATACCTCCCTGGACTACATGAAAAGAGACATGGAGGAGCTCTTGGATTATGTAGCCCAGTTTGATATGACCCAAGCCCTGAGCAGTATCCTACCATCACCCAGAATGATACCACAGTATAAGCAGAAAATGATTGATTTTAACAATTGGCTAAGTTTCTTGTGTCAGTCTAAAGGGATACAGTATCTGTCTTCCTGGGATGACATGATTGACAGACCTCAATGCTTTGCCAGAGATGGCCTGCATCTGTCACTGCTGGGATTCTGGATACCGGCCAAGGCTCTTGCCACCCCTATAGTGCCTTTTTTAGATGGTGTTCCAAAGGTCAAATTACCACTATAACAGCTACAAATGCAATCTGAGGGTCATGCTGCTCAATGCTAAAAGTCTAAATCTCAAAATGCACTCACTTGAAGCACTCCTTAAAATGGAGAACATCAACATTTGTGCTGTAACAGAGACTTGGTTCAAGGCAGCAGAAAGCACCCCTGCACTACCGGGCTATAACTCATTCCACACCTTTCAGCCCCAGAACTTGAACTGAAGCTCCAAAGGTTGCGGTGTTTCCATATTCATAAAGGATGCACACACCTCCAGACTGGTAGCCCAACATAATGCATCACAGATACTCAACATGCAGCTAACATCGGGAAAGACAGCAATTCAGGTCGTAGCCTGCTATAGGTCCCCAGTCATGTCCCAAGACACACACTCCACGTTTCTAAGCACCCTGGAGAATATTAGAGTCCAACCTAACACTCTCTTACTAGGGTAACTTCAACTACCCCTCCATTAACTGGGTAAACTATTCATGTACCAATACACTTGCCCAAAGTTTCCTGGAGTTCATTAATTCCAATGCCCTGGACCAGCTCATTCTTACCCCCACTAGAGGTAGCAACATCCTTGACCTGGTCATTACTAACATGGGCAACTGTTGCTCTACACCAATAGTCAGCTACTCGCTGGTTAGATCTGACCACAAACTATTCACCTTGGAAATCCACATCCTTCCTAGCCCCCCCCCCCCCGCATAGGTAACCACCATAACAAACTTCTCCAAAGCTAACTTTGGGCTCCTAGAAACAGAGATGGCTAACTTCACGACATCCATGCAAATGGAGAATATTTGCATGACCCATACACCAATGCACTGTACAAACATGTACACAAATGCATGGATCTCGCCATGCCCAATTGAACCAAGACACTCTCCTCCAAAAAAAGGAAGACAATCTGGTGGTCCCCTGCCATAAACAAACTCTACAACAGAAGGAGGAAACTGATGCAGAATAAGGTGAAGTCCCAAGACTGGAAAAACTCCCTTGTCAGCCTCAACAAAAAGTTGAGATACCTCATCAAATCCTCTAAGGATAGCTATGAAAACAGAATTGCAGCAGATAGTAAAGACAACCACAAGGCCTTCTATAGTTATGTAAAGAATCTCCATGGCAATTCCCAGATTTGCTCTGAGCTACTGCACAATGATACCTCCTATACCGAGCCAACAGATATTGCCAGTATACTGGCCAACAGATTCAGTGCCAACTTTACCTCCCCCCAAAGGACTAATCACAATACCAATAGATTGCCAAGCACCCAGTATTACTGCTGCACAGGTCAAAACAGCACTGTCCAAGGCCAAGAATACAGCTTCTATGGGACCTGACAATATCCCTGGTTGTGTTCTACATGAACTACATAGTGAACTGGCACCTCACCTGTGTGGCCTGTTCAATCACAGCCTTACCTCAGGCTTTGTCCCTACCAAATGGCACACTGCTACAATCATCCATCTCTACAAAGGAGGAGCGACTACAGATCCTGGGAACTTCTGCCCCATTAGCCTGACGAGTCTGATATGGAAAGCTATGGAACGCATCATCATGGACCTAATAAACAAGGATATAGGGAATCTCCAAACTCTGGATCTCACAAAGTTTGGTTTTGTGAAGGGTAGATCATGCCTGCTTAACTTGGTCAAATTCTTTGAGTCAGTCACCAGAGCTGTGGATGAAGGCAAGGTGGTTCATACAGCCTACCTTGATCTGGCCAAGGCTATTGATACCATTCCCCACTCAGGAATCATAAAAAAACTCACTAAGCTAGGCATCAACCCCTATATCACTAGGTGGGTTGTAAACTGGCTCACAGATAGAACCCACAGTGTGAAAGTAGCTGACTCCAACTCAGACTGCTGACTAGTCATGAGTGAAGTCCCACAGGATTTGGTCCTGGGTCCTCTCCTGTTTGGTATTTACTTCTCTGAAGTCCAGGCCAACACAAAGGGACTCTGGCTGACAAAGTTTGCAGATGATTGCAAGTTGGCAGCTATTATTAACTCCCCAAGTGATCCTGACATCCTACAGAATGGCCTCACTGAGACAAACGATTTGTGTCAGAACCATGGCCTTAAGCTCAATGCCTAAAAATGTGCCGTCATCCCCTTTGAGAAATCCCGGTTCCCATGAATTAGCACATCGATGGTAGTCCACTGAACACAGGAGGCATTATAAGAGATCTGGGAACACAGGTTGACAGCAACATCTCTTTTGATCACCACATTGTCACTGTGGTCAGAAAGTCCTTCTATGTGGCACATCTCATTACTAAGGGTTTTGCATCCAAGAAGAAAGAGGTCATTGTCTCCCTCTATTCTTCCTTCATTAGGCCATTCATCGAGTACAATGCCCCATTTGGCATGTACCTCACTAGACATCTGCAACAACTAGAGAGCTGTAAAAGTACCTCACAAAGAGGATCCTAGACCTTAAACACTTGTCTTATATGGACAGACTCAAAAAACTCCAACTATTCTCTGTCTCACATCACCTACTTAGAGGTGATCTCTGCTTGACTTACATAGCCATGTCTGACCCAGCTCTGTTAGAAATGCTATATCTAAAGAAATCCCAATCCCTTCACACCACATGCTCCAGAGACCTCGACCTCATTACCACAATTAACACAACATGCTGGAGGGTCAGGCTCATAACCCAGAGACTGCCCATGCTATGGAACAGACTTTCCATACGTGTGAAGCAAAGCACCTCACTGACCCTCTTCAAGAGAAATCTTGATGAGTGGATGGGAAACAGAAAATTCACCCTGGAGATAACTCCAGTGGCTCTACTCGACAGAGGCACTGGGAACTAAGGTCGGGTGGCACTATGCCAGGGTAATCCTATGGCTAGGCTTGTAAAGGCCCCAGGGCCATTAACCTACTACACACCTATGAACCTAAGATCACAATGACTGTTCACTCTTAAAATAAGCCAGCCATTACATAGTTGTATGGTAGCAATAGTTTTAAGCAGCCACCCTCTAAAAGACTGACATCAGTGGTTGAAATACCACCAGGACTGCTCACATACTCTTATACTGATAAATAAAACCACCAGCCATAGCTTTTTGAAATCAAATTAATAAAACTCTTCATCTGGCACAAATAAAATTAAGCAATAAACTTTATAGCATTAAATATGTCATTACTAATACAACTCTGGTGCTAGATTGTCATAGTTTAGTGGTGTAATCCCAAACCCTAGCTAAGAAGCTATCCATTTCGGCCATTGGCCCTATGTAACCAATTAAAGGAATTATGATCTATAAATGCTCTGAATTTTCTACCATTTAGGTACAACTGAAACCTTTTAGACTCCCTAACTATTTCAAAACTTTTTTTCCCATTATGTTCAATTCTTCCCTTGGACAGAGTCCTTGTCTAAGATATACCATTTGTTACGAAGAGACCTAAATATAGACCCTAATCTGTGATTTGATGTGTCTAACTGCATGAGACATTCTTGGTTATAGTCACAACTTAGTTGTACAAGGGGTACACTCAAGGTTTTATTGAGTTCCCAGAAAGACTACTGAGAAAGCTGTATCTTGATAACCTTTTCTAGTCCTTTTTTTGGGTAAGGACTATCAGTACAGTGTCTATGGTATATTTTAAGCCATTTTAGTAGATTTTCAAAACAAAAGAACTTGAACAAGAATATAAGCAAATCTAAAAACTATGCTACATATATACATAATCTGTGAGATAACATTAACAGAATCAAACTATATTCAAACATTATTTACATAGTTACATACAAGTTCTATTGTCCACGTGCATACTTATCAAGCCTGCAAAACATGTAATTTTGTGCAAATTCCAGCAAGAACATGTCACATATTTTCAGCTTTTAGGTTTAGTTTCCACCGCATTCAGTTTACAGTAGTGTTCAACTCATGCAAACTTCCAGATTTTATGCAGTGCATAATTTTGCATTCCCCCTGCTATGGTACAAAGACCAGTAGCATTTGGCAATTATTTCTTTCTTACTGCAGTCTGCTAAGCATGTCTCTACCATAAGGCCCAGTGCTTCTCAGAACCAAGCTGAGGTTTTTCCAAACATCAGGGTTCACCCTTCAGTTATATGTCCTACACTCCCAAAACATGAATAATTGAATTCTATGTTTGTTTGCTTCACCAACACACTCTAAGTTGGATTGGAATCTTATCCATCATAAGGTGGTCAAACCATACTGGCATAAGTCTTATGACATGTATAATTCAAGGGCGAATCTTATTTTGCCAACCATTGTATATGTCCCACCTCATTTTTTGTAAGAGTTTACTATATGTCCCACCTCATTTTTTGTAAGAGTTTAATTACTTTCTTATAAAGATTCTCAAGGTTTCTTATAACTGTACCTTCATATGTATAGCCTACCTCTAAACCTAGGTAGAAGGAAACTCCACATCCTGCATATCAATACCTCTTCACAATCCTTCTCCTTCTACCACAGTGACCAGCACTGCTTTATAACAGTTAAGTTCCATTCCCAGCACTTTCTGAATTTGTCAGATATAGCCAACACTATTTTTCTTATCTATGCATTAAAATACAATCATCATCATACCCCTGAAACATAGCCTTGTCCCCAGTTCCTTGTTTCTATTGTAATGTCTCATAAACTTGCATAGTCAACTCTTCCATTATTAAAAGAAACAATCCTGGCTGATAATGGCATCCCTGCTTAGCCCCTCCGGAGATTTTTCCTTCTGTAGACATTCCTTCATTTTATTAAAATATCAAAGATGGATTTCTCATATGTAAACTTAATTCATTGAAAGAACACATACCCAAAAAAATCCCTCCTCTATAATACTTCAAACAGAAAGTCTAAATGTACCATATCGAATATGTTTTAATAGAAAATAAAATTACACATCATAATAATATCCTACTTGTTGGTTTTCAAGAAAACTAGCCAAATTCCTCCAGTTATCAATGCTCAGTTTGTCTTTAATAAACTCATTTTGTTTTGGCCTTAAAACATTGTTTAAGACCCCATACAAACTTTTTGCCATTATTTTTACCCAAGTTATTATGCCCAAATTCAAGAGTTAAATCTGCTTATAATTAACCAAGTCTATTTTATCTCCCTTCCCTTTCTCTGTTAGAAAAATTCTAGAATGTTTCATGTCATCTGGGATTGTGTTTGTACTCCAGTTTTGATTACAATATTCTAATAAGATAAGTGCAACTTCTTTTTTTTTTCACCACTTGTAAGATTTTGGGGAAATTCATCCAGATCTGGTCGGCGCTTTCCCTGTCTTTATGTTCTGTATGACTATTGGGATCTCCTGTAATGCAATATGAGTATTTAACTTCAATCAGTCCTTTTCACCTACTGCTTTTGTATATAGTAGACCGTGAAACCATCCTTCTATGCATATCCCTCATGTTTATGGAATATTCCTTCAAAATATAGTCTAAACACCTCTCTTATTTGATTGGGTGAATCTAACAACTGTCCATATTAATCCTACATGCTGTCCACTACCTGCTCTCTATATTTCTCTTCATGTGATGTGCTTCACATTTCTATTCTCCTACAGCCACCAGAAGTTATTTTTGCTTATACATTCTATTTCTACCTGTGATGTTGTTAACTGCTGCAACACACACTTTAAGATATACAATTCCTTAATCAAAGAGAGCGCATTACTGTCTCTCATGAAATGAAATCCTGTAACTCTTTTAACCTATTTTCCTTATACAGCACTATATTTGTCTGTATTCTCCTATTCTTACATTCTGTCACCTCAAAGTTGATTTTACCCTCTCCAATCATAAAACATGCAGAATGTCCCTTTTAAGAATGTTATCTGATGCAATCATCTGTATTTAATTTATAGGCATCTCCTGCAGTTCTTCAGTCCTGAATTCATACTAAGCTCATTTCCACGTATGTACTCCAGCTTGTGTTTATACCAAGCTCTTTTCCATGTATGTACTCCAGCTTGTGTTTATACCAAACTCCTTTCCATGTTTGTACTCTAGCTTGTGTTTATACCAAGCTCTTTTCCATGTATGTACTCCAGCTTGTGTTTATACCAAGCTCTTTTCCACGTATGTACTCCAGCTTGTGTTTATACCAAGCTCTTTTCCATGTATGTACTCCAGCTTGTGTTTATACCAAACTCCTTTCCATGTTTGTACTCTAGCTTGTGTTTATACCAAGCTCTTTTCCATGTATGTACTCCAACTTGCGTTTATACCAAGCTCTTTTCCACATATGTACTCCAGTTTATGGTTATACTAAGCTCTTTTCCATGTATGTACTCCAGCTTGTGTTTATACCAAGCTCTTTTCCACATATGTACTCCAGTTTATGGTTGTACTAAGCTCTTTTCCATGTATGTACTCCAGTTTATGGTTGTACTAAGCTCTTTTCCATGTATGTACTCCATTTTATGGTTATACTAAGCTCTTTTCCATGTATGTACTCCAGCTTCTGCTTATACCAAGCTCTTTTCCATGTATGTACTCCAGCTTGTGTTTGCTGCACAGTTTTTGACAAAGTTAGAGCAGGTTGGTCTGAAATATATTGATATAATATTGTGGCCTTGCCTAATCTTCTCTGCCTATGAGAAAATAATCAAATCTATGGCCCTGAACTCCTTCCTGTCTAGAAAATGTGGCACTCCTTATGTGCGTGTCTCTCTTTCCATAGATGTGTTAAATCTTGTGCCTTCTTTTTTCCCTTCAAACTCTCTTTGACCCTAACTCTTTATTCCTTTTTCCCATAAAACCTGTGTCATTCTGGACTCAGTGTAAGGCTGACATGTCCTTGTATCACCTGTATACACATTTTCTCTATTATTTCTTTCCAATCTTTGAAAAAAAGTCCTCAAAAATTGTTATGTCCAGTATTAGGCACACATATATTGCCTATTTCTATTTTACTGCTTTGGACTGTGCCCTTCCATATAATCCATTTGCTAATTAAACTTATTCTACAAGATTTCATTTTAACTTTCAGGTTCCAATAGGTTCATAGGATGACAGGTAAGTACTAGGCTAGCTGCCCTTGTGGGCCATTTAAAGTCTAATTTCCCTTTTTGTGCTCAAAATAATCGATCCCATTTGGTTATAGACTGGCCTTACCCATCCCATGGTTGACAAGTATATACTACCCTTAATGAAAATACTGAGATCATAGCATAGATATTCTGAGGGTGCCCATGTATAGGGTAAAGCATCTAGGAGCTGCTTCTGTACATTAGTGGTACATGGGGCAGTCCTCGGGTAAAATTTCTGTTTCCTATCCATAGATCTAAGTTGCGCTTGAAAATGGACAGGAATGAACTTTGTTTTATGCGGATGGGAGTCGAATTCACAGTACCAGGATTCTCTGAGAGATGCACCTGTCCCTCCAAGTCATCCTGTTGATGTTGCAGAAGAGGTGTAGAACCCCAGACCGAATATTTATGATGCCATTTGACTTGCTGATGTGCAGTAAATTCATTAGTTGGAATGTCCATGGAGGTTCCTCAGTAAAGGAATACAATAAGTAACATGTCCTATGCAGATTACCTCAAAGCCCTATCCCTGTATTCTGTTTTGTGCAGGGTGCTGAGAGGAGATCTATGTGTGGCCTACAAGGCATTATTGAACCCCAGTCTGCTGGACCTCCTGCATATCTATAAAACAAACAGCACCAGAATTACCTGTGCTAAAGACTTAAACCTTGCCTGTGATATAAATAGGATCTGCTGGACAGACAAGTATGAATCCCACAGACTACCCCTTCTCTGGAACTGGCTCCTCATCCATGTGAAGCAGAGTTCCTTCCTAACCCAATTCAAGTTTAAATTGGACAGTTAGAGGGAGAAAATGAAATTCATCCCTGGCTTGGCACCTATGTTTCTAATGGACACAGGCAGTCTGTAAATGGTTCATCTCCCAGGCACCTGCTTGTAAATGGGTATCTCCCAAGCCCCTGCTTACACTTATCAATGATACCTGAGCTTGTCAGAAATCTGGGATGCATGGCTAAGCAGAAAAAGGCCCTAGTGATCGTTAGCCTAGTTCACTTCTATGAACATTTGAACTTATGCGATAGAGTTTGGGACAAAAAGATCCAGTACATGATTGCCTCATGTAGGAATATTTACCATTTAACACATATTAAATTGCAATAAACAGTCTAGAAAATCAACTTCCAATTTTAGACAAGATGAATAATCCAACTAATTAAAATGGGGATAATTCAAGTCACCATTAACACTGCAAATCTATGCAATATATGTGACTCAAGGAATTCAATACATTTCTTATAGGTTGAATGAATAATTTATAGATGGTTTCCAATAAGGGCATATAAACCTTAAAGCATTCAGACCAGCTTGTGAGCATAAATCCAGTATTACAGTTTCAAAATATATATTAAGTCTATAAGATAGACTATTTTTAACAATATTAATACACCACCTCCATTTCTTAATAACCATAAACACTCTATGTTTACATAGCCAGGGAAACTTAAGTTAGTTGAGTCACATGCTTCTGTAATAACTGTACTATCAAAATTCTTATGCTGTACTAGAAACAATATTTCCAAATATTTGTTCCCTAGACTCCTTGTATTACAGTAATACAGATTCAAAGTGTAATTAGATCTGTATGCCATTGAGTGGCATAAGGTATATGATTAAAAAAAGTTAACTGAAGCTAATTTACTATAAACAGAACTAGACCCATAAAATATGGTAGACATGAAACAAAAAGAGATAAGGTAAAGAAGCAACAAGAATTATTTGGAGGGGCTGACAAAGGTTAAAATATTGCAGGATAAGGGGAATTCCACAGAATAAGAAGAGGCACAACTGCAGAGTGCTAAAGAGAAAATAAGGGAGAACCTGGATAATATGCATGAATTTAGAAAGACTGAAGTTAAGCAACTGTTTTTGATAATAACTGCAGAGTGCAAAAACTTTTAACACAACTTAGACAACAGGAAGCAGAAAGGGTTGTTGCCAAACTTAAAAAGCCTATAATGAGAAAAATAACTTGAAATGCTGTAGAAGTATTAGAGATATTTTGGATAATTTATGAAAATTTGTATAAAACAGAGAAGTGGGGAATCAATTAAAAATACAAATGGAAATATTTATGGACAATTTAAATATGCCAAGGTTAGATGTAGATAAGGCTCAACAATTAACAGTTAAGACATGAAGAGATTAGATAAAAATGGTGATGTATAACCAATCAGCAGGAAAGTGTCCAGGAATCTATGGTATTCCTGTGGAAGATTGGAAGCTAGGAGAAAAGAAAGTGATAAAGATCTGGAAGGTTTTGTTTAACAGTATTTTAAAAAGAGGGGAAGCACCAGGATCCTGGGAAAAATCCATGGTGGCTATAATAACTAAAGACAGTAAAGACCCATCAGATCCAGATTCATATAGGCCCATTTCAATTTTAAGCCATTATTATAAAGTGTTTATGTCTATAATAGCTAAAAGAATGGCAAGGTGTTGTCAAAATTAACAGATATGTATCAATGTGATTTTGTGGAGGGGAAGCAAACATATGACAACATTAACAGGACAATAATGATCAAGAAGGAAGCAAAATGTAATAAAATACTGCTGTTGTTGGTGGGTCTTGATTCAGAAAAAGCAGTTGACAGATTCAGCTGGGATTTTATGAATAAGGCAATGGAAGCATTTGCATTCACTGATAAAATATGTTTAATTAGAGGATATATGAGTGATCAGAGGTAAAAATCAAAGTTGGAGGGTTCCTTTCTGATATGTTGTCAGAACAGAAGAACCTGGCGGGGATGTCCTCTTTCCACATTGTCATGTGTATTATATTTAGAACCATTGGCAAAGGAAAATAAAGGACTCAGAAATTCAAGGATGTAATTACTAATGTAATCAAGAAAGATTAGCTTTAACTGAAGAAGATATTGTTTTGTACCTGATAAAACCAGAAAAGAGCATCTCAGTGTTGTGGAACACCCTGAGGCAGTTCCAAGTTTTTTTTTGGGGGGATATAAAATTGATGAAGATAAAACAAAGGTTATAGCTGTAAACTGTGTACCACATATGAATTGTTTCAGCAACACTCATATTTATAGAGACAAGATAAAATGAAGTATTAACAGTATGGGTTAAAATGATTCTATTATGGCAGCTAAAGAGACTAAACGAAAGATAATGCAAAAACTGAGGATCTGAAGCTCTTGTCTATGAATATGAATAGCAAGTTACAAGAAGTAAAATATTTTTAGTCCCTCTAGATTTATACACTGGTCAGGCAGTCAGGCATATTTGTATCAACAGAGAAGTTTGATATTTGATTGATATCTGAGTATAGGTGAAGAGAAATGGATAGGGGAATCTCAAGTAAAAGACCTGTTGTAGTAGAGTTTTTAGTTGAATCTAGAATAGAGACTGCTATTTAAAAGGGATGATTAGTAGGGCATATAAAATATTGCATGATAACTGTAGGACTCAATCAGAGGAGTTTATAAAAGATTGGGAAGATAAATTAGATAAGCAATTCACAAATAAACAATTGGAGGGCATATGTATGGCTCTCAAATATGCATCAAAGTCTAGAAGATTTAGAATTTTTGCTTGGAAGTATTTGCATAGGTGTTTTGTATATCCCAAGCAGCTTGCAAATAATTTTTTCTCAGGTAGATGGCAAATATTGGAGGTATGATTGGGAAGAAAAAAGTGTTGGGAGCATATAATTTGAGAGGGTTGTGAGTTGGCAGACTAAAAATGTCCAACAGAATACTCTTTCAGAAATACTGGGATAGCAAATGAGTGCAACTTAGAAAATTATTTGTTTAATCTGGGATACAGGATCTAAATTGTCTAGACAGAGTAAGGCCTTATGAAGTTTAATTCTGGTGGCTGCCAAAAATTCAGTTACTAGAAAATGGAAATCATAGTCTAAACCAACCATATTTAAATTGGTAGATATTGCAACAGAGATAAAAGAACTGGAAGCAAGATCTTTATGAAAGGGTAGGAGCAAATTGCATTGAAACAAATAGAAATTGTGGGAACAACACATCCAGAAAAATGTTTTGGAGGAGGAGGAATGAGGTTTAAAAGAAGGAGAAATTCAACAATATATGTAATACTGGATTGTGTATATTGTATAGAACGATATGTATGACGTATAATGTTTGTAAATGTGAATTTGTTAATATGGTTTCTTTACTTGTACATAATTGTAAGTTTGACTATGTCATAAGTGATAATTCAGTAAAGGTGTTTAAAAAACTAGTGAGTTAATCTCTTCATCAATCCATTTGTTTGTGGATGGTATATTTAGTTTTTAATAGTTTTACCCCACGGTGTTTCCAGAAACAAGTCAACAGGTCTGACATGAAGGTAGATCTGAAGAAGTTTAGTCTATGTGCTAAACGAAAAGCGCTTTACAGGTTGACTAAATTTATACTTGGTTGGATTCATTCTCTAATCGACTTTCATTTTTGTTTATAACAATGCAACTTCCTCATTGTAGCTAGTAGCATAAGATCCCACCACGAAAGTGTGCCTCACACTTGTGGTTTTTGGAGACGCTAAGTCTACCCTGTGAAAAGTTTCCCTAATAACATGCAGTGACACCAAACCAGCCTTAGCTTTGTCCAGGATCTTTCTAACCTCTTGAATCTGAATGCACGTGTATATATATATATATATATATATATATATATATATATATATATATATATATATATATATACACACACACACACACACACACACACACACACACACACACACACACACACACACACACACACACACACACACACACACACACACACACACACACACACACACACACACACACCTCAATGTATGCTTTTTTGCAATGCCTGGTCACTAAAAAATATTGCATATGTCTTCTTGCATGTTTTATGCCTAAATGTCCTGAAAAGAAATATCATGATCTGTACTCATAAATTCTTAATAGTAAGCCCTTGGGTTTAAAAACTGCAGTATCACTTCCTCTAGCTCCCCTTCCTGAGTCCATTCTCTGTACAGTTACCCCTTTCCTAGTATATGGCCTCCACTGGCCTTGTGTGTATCAGATGAGTCCTTGCTTAACTTCCTCATGCTCTGCAAGGTGGAATCTGAAAACTGTGTTTGTCTCACCTCACTGTATAATACTTCCTGGTTCCTCTTCCAAGGGAAGGCTATTATTTTTTATAACTATGTGTTTGATTAAGACTTATTACTAGCAACCATCTCTTGATCCCTGAACTAACCCATCCCAGAGGTAGCCCAGTATCTTTTCACAGCTCTGGAACAGATTTAAGCTTTCTGCTATTACCTACCTCTTCTGAAGTCACATCAGAATGTTTACTACAGGTATGGAAACTGGTTGGGTCTCCACCAATGTCCTTTCCTACTTGATTGCCTCTATGTATGTTTGTTGTGTGACTGCATGTATACAATATATCATTTTATCAAAGTCACTGCCTATTTGGGCATTTGGTGTGATATCATTAAAGACTAATACCTGCTTGTCATCCTGTCCCTCTTCCCAGTACAAGTGAACCCCATCCAATAGTATATACTGTAAACATATGTCTCTCCTAAGGCCCTAACTGGTGTGCATTGCTTGGACAAGTAATGTTCCTTGCTGACAACTGCAGACTTAGCAATGATTATGTCTGATACAATATGTCTTGTAGCAATTGTATCTTTACCCTCTACCAAAATAGGTTACAGGCTGCTACAATAATATGAAACAGCTACAGTTTCAAGACAAGCAGTCACTACCATGGCACAAAGTTTAGCTAACTCTGTCACATGGCTTTTGTTCTTCACCCTGTCACCATGGACATTCAGACTGTACCTTCTTAACTTGGTTAAACTGGAAACATCTAACCTAGTACTGAAACCAGTAGCTGCCCCTTACTTGTATGTAGTGGAAGTTTGCATTACCCCATGGTTTCCATTATACCCATATGTAGTGCTGATCAAACCCCTCTTGTGCATTTGTATTCTGCTGGCCAGATAGAGGTCTTCAATTTTGCACAGTTCCACAGTAATGTTACACTGCTGGTCTGGTAGCCAGATGCTCATGCCCTTGGCAATGTACTGTCTGCTTGATTCCTTATCATAAAATATCTCAATATTTTAATAGCAATAAATTGAAGTCCAGTCATCTACCTTTAAAGTAAGTGAATATTTCTGCAGAGAAATCACAGATAATGTCTTCAGGATTTCTCCTATGTTCTACTACGTTTTCAATATATCTTCAGGAATAAGTTTAAAATATTTAAAAGAATATTATTAACTTTGACTTTACAATGATTCAAACAGACAGAGTCACACATTTCTGATAATGTCTACATTGCTTTACTCAAGAGCAGAGGAGCTAAGCACCTCTCCTAGTGCTTTTGGTCAATTAGGTGCTGGTAGCATACACATGCAAATGTTCTAATTCTATCAGTCACTTCCCTCCTTAAAATAAGAAAAATAATTGCTGAGAGTAAATATGGTGGATGCCAAAAAGCAATTACTAGAAAATGGAAATTAAAGTCTAAACGAACTGTACTAGACGTAGTGAATACGGTAACATAGAGGAAACAGCTGGAAGGTGGGTCTTCAAAAAGGGTAGCAGCAAATATCGTAGAAAAAATAGGAATTGTGTGAAGGCAATACATGCAGAATGCTGATTTGGAGGAGGAACAAGGTTTAAGGGAAGGCAGGAATTGAATGAGTTTTGTAATGTTTGACTGACAATAACTAGATAGATTATATGTAATATATAATGCTTGCAAGTGAAAATATATCAGTATGGTTTGTTTCATTTACATAAATGTAAGCTTGCCTAGGTCATAAGTGAAAATTGAATAAAGATGTTTTTGTTTAAAAAAAAAAGAAAAACAGTTGTTAAATACTGACCTTAGCATGCAGGGATGAGTTTTCGCCTTTGCTACTTATGTGACTTTGGCAAATGGTTAGCAATTCGTTCTCATGGTGGTGCTGCTTTTCTTTCTTCTCATTCCTCTTGCTTCTCCTGTGCCTCAAGCTGTTTCATTTTCTTATTTACCCTGATCTCCAGGCATTTCATCTATGGATCTAGTCTCCTAAATTCAAGATGCAGTTTGAGATTATCTGAGGATGGACTGAGATACCTTTGTTGTATGCGGTGCACTCACAGACATTATCAGTATATTACCGTGATCAATGGACTGACTCTTAGCTGCACTCTGGGAAGCTGCCATTGATCATTCTGGCTGATTAAATTCTTTTCAATTTGCATTCTATAGGCATCAGTGATGCTAACATTTTCCATACACTACAGAGCAGAGACAGAGTAAACATAACTACTGTGCGAGGAATACTGATATATATATATATATATATATATATATATATATATAATATATATATATATATATATATATATATATATATATATATATATATATATATATATATATATATATAATTTGGCCTTGTAACCACAATGGTACACATTCATTTTTGTGACAAAATTGTTTTTAAGGCTATACAAGTCTAGTTCACAATATATCCACAATACTACATATCAATTTTATGTGATCAGTGGGAATATAAATCCCACCAGTTGCCATTAGCTTATATAGGATGCACAGTGGGTACAGCCTCAGGATGCAAAACTACTGCCACCAAATTATTTGTATGAGTGGTTGACCTTAGGAGCATATGGTAAATGTACTCTGTTGCCTTGTATAATAGCCAACACTTGTCACACCCAAATAAGCATTACATTGACCAGCTGTAAAGCAGACTTACAGTCATTGGCTTCCAATGATTTTTACCCACCTTGCTTCCAGTCCAATGTCTCCCAATGCTATTTTGCCAAAACTAAAATTGTCAAAGATTATTTTGTACACACCCCCACACAATGTTTTCCAAGACGAGTTTATGATATATCAGTATGAAAACACCTTCTCTATATCTTCTAATTAAAATGCTATCACCAGCCAAACCAATCTGGCACACCAAGATTACAATTGCTGTTCATCCTAAAACTAAGGTAACCATTAACCATCTATATGACAGCAATGGCTTTTAAACATAGATACCAAAAGCTAAGTTGTCATCAGGTCTATACACATACCCTTACAACAATAAATAAAACTATCAGCCACAAGCTTTTGAAATTGCTGATAAAACTTTTACATGGAATAAAAAAAATATCTCATCAAATTAAATATACAAGTAGCTGTATACTTGTACAATGTTTTATAATATAAATATTTTTAAAAACAGATGGTACATACAAGAACTCTACCAAGCAGATTATTTGGGCATGCTGATACCTATACCTAATATTTTTTATGACTACTTTATATCTGTAACATGTAAGTCCAAATAGCAGATGCACAGACACAAAGGCAAATGAATTCCAAGAGTCTGCTGTACTAAAGACAAAGTCTATTATGCATTGTTTGAAAGCAAGGCAACCCCCCCCCCCCTGAAAACTTAAATAGTTTACTCTCTGCACATCTGTGCTTAAGAGTCCCATATTTTATGTTTCTCCTCTATTTCCAAAGCTACATTATTCTGAGGAATATTGTTCAAATAAGGTAACATCCTTTACCATAGAGTAACAATTTAAGGAACAGTTAGCTTTAGGCACTGTAAATAAAGGTACATTTTGAAGCCAGTTTCCCTTTTTAACAGATGATCTGCATTTCCTATGAAAGCAATTATATATTCTGTACTGTCCATGCATTCTACATTCTGTATATTCTATATGTTCTTAAGATTTACTGAAAACAACAACAGTTTAAAAAATAAGTTTAAGACAATTAATTCATTACATAACCATGGATTTAAGATAATGTGGGTATTAATGCAGATCAATTATCATTCAGTATACAAGAATTATGTATTCATACTTGTATATTTACACACATATGTATATAACATATACATAATGTAGAAAGGCACATATATATTAGTCTAAATCTGACACAACCTTGAAACTACTATACTGGGGATAGTCTTATGCTCACTTATGAATTTACTTTGTGGACTTATTAAATACATTATTTTACAAAACCATGCAGTAAGAATCAGATCTATTTCAAAACATTTGCCTTATATTGAGAAAGCTCAATAACATATGTTTGAACTGGAAGAATTAGGGTCCTGGAAACAATCTGACTTTTGCCTTCTACATTGTATTTTTTGTAGTGTGAGTGTCTAGCAGATGTTCAGGGTCACATACCTCTCAATTGTCCAGATTTTTATAGAATGTCCAGATTTTTGCCTCATATTTTTGATCTGTTCCTCATAAAATGTATGTCTTTCTGGCAAATCAGTGAGGCTTGAAGTCAGTAAATAATATAGCAATAACCCACGCCTGGGTGTGGGTAATGCTGGATTTACCCACGGTTGGCGTGGTTTGGTCCCGAGGACGAAGCCCGAGGGACCAAACAAAGACAACCGTGGGTAAATCCAGCATTACCCACACCCAGAAGTGGGTTATTGCTATTATGCAATGACATTATTTAAGAAAAGAAATAATTACTTTTCTTAAATAATGGCATTGTATAATGCCTCTTTGCTGCCCTTCCGCAGCTGTCTGGTGTTCCGCGGCAGTTCTGATGTACTGCGCATGCCTACGCAGTACATCAGAGCTGTGGGCAAAAGCAACGGAGAACGCAAGATCTCCGTTGCTTTTTACTGTCTCGCTATGTTAAATGGGTTTAACATAGCGAGACAGCTTTAAAATAAGCAACGGAGATCTCCGTTGCTTATTTTAAAGCTGTCTCGCTATGTTAAACTCATTTAACATGGCGAGACAGGTTAAAAAAAAAAGTAACAGAGATCGCAAGATCTCCGTTGCTTTTTACACACTGTGTCGCTATGTTAAAGGAGTTTAACATAGCGAGACAGCTTTAAAAAAAGCAACAGAGATCTGCGTTGCTTTTTTTAAACCTGTGTCGCTATGTTAAACTCTTTTAACATAGCGAGACAGTGTTTTATACTAACGGAAAAAGTCCGGGCGACCGGACCTTTTTCTGTTAGTATATTGAGGGATTTACAACGGGCACGCTGGTTGGGCAGGCCAATCAGCGTGCACGTTTTAGAGGAGGCATTGTATAATGACAGACATTACACGTTTCAGACCTTCATATCCTTTAGAAAATACATGCTATTGCAAAACTTCTTCTAGCAACTTTCAAAGTTTTTAAGAGCAATATTAAAATCTGTCCCTATTTTGGAGCCTTTGTCTCCATACTATTTTATACTTTGTCCAGATTTGTTGTGCTAACAGGCTAAGATATATACTGGATCATCCTGGGCAATACCAAAGAAGCAGTTGCTATGTGATAAGATCTGGCTTCTTCTAATGATGCTAAGTAAGTGTCTGCTATTATTAAACATTTTATTTCCAAGGCAGGTTATTTCAGTGCACACAAAAAAAGGGCCACACCTTGCCTTGACAGAGATGCTGTTTCTACTATACTCAGGTAAAATGTATTAATTACAATTCAGCTTTTACAATAAGATGCTTCTAGCTCAACATGCATGTATAGTATGCTATATCTTAAAAATGGCTTGGAAATGTTTGCTGTCATTTAGTGTTATACTGTGAAGCTGTTCTGACTGTCTGTAATGATATAAATATGGAAATGTCCTATATACTATGACAAGATACTGCAAATACACACAAGTATGCAATGTGCTCAACTTTTTGAAGGTTTATGTAATGATGTACACATTTGTAGTAATGTAAAGGCTAAGGAATTTTGCTACTTTAAAATGCAGCTGCTAAAGGTGAGTCAGCAGTTTTAATAGTCATTAAGATCAGTGTTAATATCACAATAATTCACTAATGCACTATATGCTCCTTGATGACAATCTCTGGGGTGCCATTTGTTAGTACTTATACAGTGAGACCTTGGTGATTTGTTAGTTGTGATGCAGACACTGTGAGCTGGGACAGTATGCTGCAGGCGCCTCAGCTTTAGATGTAATTGGCTTGCATTGTAGCTTGCAGGACATAATATTATCTATCTATATATGCAACATAGTGATGCCAGCTGGCTATACTCTTTCTGGGAACACACTTATTAGGAAAACTGTTGTAGCCAGCCTTACAGGATTGGCAGTGACTGCTCCTGAGAACTTGAGCTCTGTCACTGTTGCACACTGTATGTGCTGCTAACATGTCCTGCAGAGACGTGGACTGGAAGAGTGCTGCTAGTGTGCCATTTATGTGCCATCCAGTACATAGGGCAATGTTAACAACATGCATTCTCTACATAAGTTCATCATGAGATAGCCCAGCACAATAGGTCAGCCAGGTATGGTGTGACTCATGAGTGCCTACTTTAATAATGAGAAGACTGGTCATTTTACCCAGGCTGATAAAAACATTTAAAGTCCTTTCTGGGATAACTTGAAATATGGGCATGTAAGAGCATTTATGAATGCATATCACACACATATGAATTCAGATGATGGCTGTTCTTGGACAGTGAAGGCCTGTTGTCAATGGTTTACAAACATGCATGACTACACCAGGAAGAAGAGGAGGCATAGAGCTTTAGACTAAATCATGGTAATCTGCACTTGTGAGTTGAGGGAGTTACGTTCTTGTGTAAAGCTCTAAAATACTCTCTGTGTCCATGAAATGTAGAATGCAAAAAAGAAAAACATAAGTAGTAACAGGGTTTACGTTGAATGCAGAAGAACTGTTAAAAAGTATTTGTAGATGTTTTAGTTTGTTGCAGGTCCAGCTGAATGATATTGTTTTTGTACCACTTCAGAAAGTTAATATTATTTCTCACAGGTTTCATCTTATGCAAACCAAATGCAGCATAAAAAAGTTGGAAAAAAAACATTGCACACATATCTTTGAGGCTTTTAGCATACTATGATCATCTTTGTTATCACTATTCATGACAATCTGAACAATTAAAATATAGGTAATACAGCTTGTGGTTAACTAACAACTGCTTAATCAAGTAGAGCAGTTTCTTCTTCCAGAGTTGTCATGAGACGGTTAACTTGCAAAATGGAAAAAACTTAGCCATTCAACCTTCACCTTATTCTACATTCTCACAGTATGGTCTCAAGACGTGATGCATTCAGCAGTTCAGTTGTTAATTGAGAATGTTCCATTCTGTTGTAGTTTTTTTAACTTTATTTTAGTGAAGATTTATCACATCTTTTTCAAGAGTCATGATGTTATATTTTCTAAAGTTGTTTTCGTTTAGACCATGACTGGGATTCATAGATATGTAGACCACTGTGCAATGTAAAGTAGCATGGGTAGGGGCAATGTGCAAGGTGTGGGCAATTCTAAGACAAAGATAGCAGGGTTATGCAAAGATCAAAATAATGCAACATGCAAAACGTAAATAACTATAAAATAGCATGAACATGAGGGACCCCATACAAATGAGCTACACCATTGTGAAAATGATGACACCCAAGATGGCAGAATGATTCAGAAACATATAAAACGGATATGTTGTGCTGCAGGACATACACATTGTGAACTCTATGATTCATGCCAGGGATGCTAGGAGTAGCTGCAGCAGTAGCACAGCTGTATGTGTTACTAACCACTGCCTTCAATGTTGCTTATTGTGGCCACCAGCACCAGTGGAAAATATAATATATATTGTGCATGATGTATCACGAGTTCAAAGTACAGCAGACTGTGGACCTTTTTCTAGTAGACAGGAATACTACAAGGGATCTAGATGAACTGTGTTATCTGAAAGCAGAATTAAAGGGGATGCATAGTATGCCATTCCTGTGGCTACATGTCTAACCATCTTAGATACAAGGACGTTTCTGAAACTTACTAGGGACATATTAGGAATATCACTCTAAACCAGTTCCTTGGCAGAACAGAGAACCAGCATCACACATGCATTTTACAGTGTAGCCTATTTGCCCTAGATCCTCAAAACCATAAATGTCATACATTTTCCAGTCAAGGCCCCACCTGGTCCACAGGATCTGCAATACATCAGCAAGAATGGATTCCACTCCCTGAACTGGTTTCTATAATGTGGCTGTGTGCCTCCCAGGCAGTTCCCATGATTCACAGTTTTGGCACAATTCTGACTTACATCAATGGTTCCTCTGAAGAGACTTCCCCCAGAGTCATTTGGTTAGTACTTAAACAAATATGCTAAGTGTCAATTCACACAGGTAGCTTACAAGCAGGGAGGAGGCCACATATAAAATGCTGTTTCTTGTGTGTTGCAGATGATGTCACATATGTCCTAGAACCCTGGTTGCTGATCTCCAGCCAGAACCTCAGACCATGCAGGAAATGACCTGTAGTGCAGCCCATGTAGAGATATAAAATATAGTGAAATGTATCTGGACTAGAAAAAGGATGCTTCTGATGTTCAGACATGTCAGAAGAGATACTGCAATACAGTCCAGATATCTGCAGCAAAAGTTTGTTGTGTGTTCCATGCTGCATAGCATGGCATTGTGCAAATAGATGCAGCAATAGGTGAACATCTTTGTAACAAAAGTCCTAGTATGTGGAGACTGAATGGCTGAAAACCCAGACTTACATATACTAAATCCAATATTGCCATTTCTCAGAATATTCCCTTTTCTCTGAGGTATGATGATCTTAGAGTTGGTATATATAAGTTGAGGGAATAGCTGCCCTCTCAGGGGAGTGCATAGGGGCTTGACCCCCACCCAACAAAAAAAGGAGGAAGAAGATCTATGTTCAGTATTCACTCTTGTCCTTTATTTTCATTTTTTTGTGTGTTTGTTGGGGGGGGGGGGGTATTTCAATAAGGAGCCAGACATTTTGGCACAACCTTCCATGCCAGTCATAGTAGCAGTAGAAGGGCAAGGTGGACAGCCAGGGGAGTAACATACAGTAACAATACCACAGATGAGAAAGAGGTGGGCATAATACATTGTAGTACTGGCAAAGGGGAGGGGGCAGATTTTATCCTCAATTTTGGGTCATGGCACAAATAACATAGAGTTAAATGATGCATGTGATATCACTCCTTGGATATGCAGAGCAATGCTTGGACTGGACACGCAGTGCATCAGACATCACCATCCCCACACAGATTAGGCAATGGGCACTGCACAATCATTGTCACCCAAACTGGTGGGAGGACATAGAGACACATGACTGCAGTGATATAATTTGTCTTATCGCCATTATACAGTGGCAAGGGCTGACTGGCATGCCACAACCATTGCCAGTGTCTACTGTGTTGGCTTGCAGTATTGGAGATTAATAAGGTCTATTACAGGGAATGGGTACAACTTTGATGGGGTGCCCCATGTGTTGATCTTGATGAGTATCATCTATGACCTAGACCTATCCCGTGTGCAGAGTGGCATGCCATGTGGCCTTAGGTGATATAGAAGGGATAAAAGTGATAAGCAAGTGGGCCTTGGAGAGTCATTCCCTTCCCTATGAACATGTAGTGAACTGTGCTATACTTACTGTATTATAATAGTGGTTGCCCTACTGATGCATGTTGTTGGTGCCTGCCCAGCTCCCATATTCTAACCCAGTGATGGTGGACCTTTTAGGCTCAGTGTGTCAAAAATTTGGAAAATGCCTATAGTAACTGTGCTGGTGTGTGCCCCCCCCCCCCGAACAAAAGAGAAACAATTATTTACATATTAATTTATTTAAAAAAATACAGTCCAATCATGTGTGCTGCTATATATTATAAAAGTAAAAGAAAAATCAGTGACTTACAATAGGGAAAATGATATACTCACTGATAATTGGGCTTAAAATAGCGTACCAAAAAATTACCCTACTTTTAATAGTAATTTTGAATTGAACTGAAATAAAATATGGAACACACTGCATTTGATTTGATTAATATCAGTTAATGACTTTTTGTTGCTGAGTTTTAATAGATGTGTAGGGTAGTTTAGTTTTCATTAATGGTGGCTAGAACAGTGATGGCAGACTTATAGCACGCATGTCAAAGGTGACACTCTATGATATTTTGGGTGCCACTTCAGCGTTCACCAACACCCAAGTTACCAAAGAAACTGACTGAACAAAAATACAAGAAATAGTAATGAAAACTAGATTACTAATTTCTTGTATTTTTGTTCAGTCAGTTTCTTTGGTAACTTGGGTGTTGGTGAACGCTGAAGTTACACCCAAAATATCATGGAGTGTCACCTTTGACATGCATGCCATAAGTCTGCCATCACTGTTCTAGCCACCACTAATGAAAACTAAAGACTACAATCTCAGGCCTCCATGAGCTGCTTCATTGTTGGTGACACCCATGCACCCCCATAGTGTACCTGTCTTTTGCATTGTGCCATGCCTTTTCCTTTGAATGGAGTATCATATCAGTAACCATTTATCATACCAGTTGTAGAGAACTATTATGGCTGCCTACAGCATTCATATTGTTCATGAGTTCCTGTCAAATCTAGTCCTGATAATGCTTGCCAGTGGCACCTTTGCATAGAAGATGCATGCCATGTGTGTGAAGGCCCTGTAGTTGTACTGAACTCTCCTGGCTAGTGAACTTTTCCAGGTGTTGCATTCATCTGATGAACATGACAGTTCCTGCATGCTAATGAACAAAACAAGGCATTGGGTATGTATGACATGCACACATCTATGGCCATAGCCACTCCCTTTATGCCCCTGGTTATCAGCTGCAGTTAGTGCAATGTGCAGCTTCCTCTTCCATTTACATACTGTAACCAAGACTAAACACATGGCCCTGGAACACCATAGCCTCTGAGGTATGTCCTTCTTAAGATTTCAGATGTACATAGTTTGCATACACATACCCCATGCATTGTAAAAAGTTACAGTACCATGTCAATGTTATTGGTTTTGTGTTGCCAATACATATGCCATGACATGCATCACTTATCACTAATATACACCAGAGCAGTTTTTGTTTGTTTGATTGTTAGCTGTGTTTTGTCTTTTTTTTAGTTATTTCTTTATTTTTTACTGAGGTGTTTTACCAGGCACGACTCCTTCTGTAACTACTCAATGCTCCATATCTATAGAATTTTTACTGAACTTAATTTATTCACAGGTACACAGTTGTGAGCAGTATTGTAAAGATGGCATGGATATCTTGTGCTAACAAGAGCCATTTAGCATTTCAGTTATACTAATAAAACCGATTAGCACCACTGGCTGTGAATCACAGATCAGGCACTATGTACTACCCAAGCATTTCAGTGGTAGCCATGTCTGTCATGTTAACCACAAAGTATGGGACTTGTATGCCCTTGTATATGACATATGTGTGCCTATAGCCTTGTGGTGTTGCACTATGGCCATGACTTAGTGCCACAGTGCATTACTACAGCCATATATTTTCTCCATTATGCATCAATATGTCCATGTCTTAGTCCCATGGTGCAACACTGTGTTGTGAGACACATGATTGCTAAATGCACATCTGAGCACATGGGGCTGCCACTTTGCTCCCCACACAGTACTGAGATAGTGGCTGTGGTTACTTCCAACAAAAACAAATGCAGGTATTCAGCCTAGTGTACTAGACAGAGTAGAATTTCCCCTTTCTTTCTGCGCAGGCACTTCAGGGGGCACCTGCTGGGCAACTACTATGGATCATTGAGGAAGGTCTGGCCTGACATGAGCTTGCTGGAATGGGGAGTGATGCTACTGGTACCACTCATTCTAGTGAGCACTGTGGACATATGTGCAGTGGTATGAAGTGGTGACAGCTTGACTTGCTTTATCAGTAGGAAGTATAGTTTAAGGAGAAGTAGTCTGAAATGTACTGTAAGCATTTTTAAAGTATTGGTTACCTTCTGAAGTAATTGTAAGTAACAAACCTTTAAAGGTGTAGATAACTTACTTATTGTATACAAGTCCAAAATATACAGTTTCTACTGCAATATGTTTTTTTTTTATTTTGTTGACAATGATGCCCTGCTGATTTTCTTTCATGGAACAGACTGTAATAATATTGTGAAAGACTAAACCCACAATTCCTCACTATGTAAATTAATGTACAGGCTGCTATATTTCCTTGCCAAATACCTTGGTAGGATTTTCTTCATTCTCAGAAACACAAGTTGTCAGCTAGGTGTTATAGGTGAAACATATTTCATTAAAAATTAGCATTTGTTATTATACAGTAGTGAAACCATAATGTATGTAGGAGGCTGGTCTTCTAAAGAAACATCTTGTTTTTGCTTACCCAGAATTATTTGCATGTGTTTGCAGAGTATTGTCCAATACATGCTATGACATTATTTTGAGGGTGCTGTTATAGAGAAAAACTGAGTAAACTGTGAAACTAAAAAAATCAAGCAACACATTCCAATCTTCATTTTTTTGTAAAATTAATTGCAATGTTTAACATGATGAGTATAACTAGAAATTAAATTAACTGTTAAGGTGCCTCAGAAAGTGAGCAGCACACTTTAAGTACCATTGTCTCCTGCTGTCTTAATTGGTGTATATGGAAACGGAAGAGTACATTGTTTTACAGTGATAGAAAATCAGTAGCTGAATATGAATGGGTGATGCAGAAAACAGGAGTGCCTCTCTCGCAGTTGGGGTGTGTATGACATCTGTGACAGAGCCAGTCCACTATATAACTTTGACTGAGTTTGTAGCATATTGGAGAAATCATCTTTTTCCATCTGTCTTGTCTTTCTACAGGCCCTGTGTGTCAATCCTCATTTCACGTTCATTGTTTAAACCTTACCATTTATCCATCTACTGTCCTCTGTACCTTTTGTGTGTATATCACCCCATTGGTCTGAGTGCATATTCTGTGTTTGTCTGTCTGCCTCTGCTATGTGTCATTCTCATTCTATCCTATCCAAAACTGGTCCACACAACCTTTTTCACCTCGCCTTCTTTTATATACCTTACAACAGAGTCTCTTTCTCTACAAATCATATTACCCTTCATCCCACCACCTTTCATACATTATGGCTACTCTTGTGCATTTATCACTGCTTGCTGTTGTTCTCTTTTCTACCACATTATCGCCCCTTTTATATGCTGAGCATGGCTGACACTTTGATATGATCACCCACATCAGTCCATATCATGGCCATTCTACTGCTGTTCCTGTGCTGGATGAGCATAGGATGCAGCTTTGTGGTGCTACACTGAGCACAAGCACTCATTGACTTGACTGCGCTAATCTAACATAGTTGTGATGTCGTTCACATGCCCAACTGTAGTTCAACAGTTTATCACTATGAATCACATTATCACAAGGCATCTCTTAAATTATGTTGTGCTTTGCTTAGACTGACCATGTTACACAATGCCTAATATCTGTCCGATTAGCTCTGTTTCTCTTTGTCCAGTGACCTTCTCAAGAAATAACACTGTGTGCCGCACTTATTTATGAATCCCAGACAGTCTTCTGTTTTCCCTCAGATTTTATTCTAGAATATTTATAATTCCTTGATATTTTATAGTGCATATGTCATGTTATTTACCACATGCACAATTATAGACTGGTTATATTATTAGAGCTCTGCTGTGATATTTTGAGTATTTGTTGTTTGCATATATCTTTGCTGAGGGGAAGAACAGCATCACAGTTTGCAAGAGGGATGCAGCGTAATCATATATTTTTAAAGATTTGAATAGCATGTTAATTTCTTTTTGTCTGTTTGTGATGATTACCTAATGAAAAAGTGAACTCTTACATGAAGCAAACAACCTAAAAAGATCAAATGACAAAAATAAAAAGTAAAAAACACTGTTTTATACAGCATGTAACCCCCCACTGCACCCCCCACCCCTGTTAATAATACATACCAACTCAGACTGCACATCCTTGTGGGAAAGGGCCAATTTCCAATCCCTGTTTATATCATAATTTCACACTCGCACACCAGCAGGCAACTGGCAAAGCAAATAAGAGGTTCCACTTTCTGAATGTTAGATATTTCAAACTGCAACCATTTGGGACAGATTGCACTCATTATTCACACAGTGAGCTACACATTTTTAAAAGTTTGCAACAACTGGTCACATAACTATGTTTTTCATTCCAGTTTTATAATATATTTTATACTATAATTTCTGGCTGAAATCAAAGGAATGCTTTAATTTAAAATTACTCAAAAAGTTGCGAAGTTATTCCAGAGCAAATCAGGAATATTAAGGAATGTTAGATATATTGTTACATCATAGGAAAAGAAAACTGAGGTAAGTAAAACAATCAGATGGGAACATGTAACTGAATCTAATACATGTTTAAAAAACAGGCATGTATTTAGGAAACTTAAAAAAGAGCATAGATTGTATTAATAGCATAACTATAAAGAACAGATAAAAATATCTTAAACTATCTAAACAAATATTTAAACATGAAACATGTAAGACATAAAGGAACTTTGAACACCTGCCAGAGACAGCAAGGTTGGGGACAATCAGGAAAAGGGGTAGGTGAAATATTGCAATTTAGAAGAAATGGGGGAAAAACACATTAAAAGGGAAACATATTGAAAATCATAGAGGTGAAAATGATATGAATTATGCAATAAACTTTAATTAGTGTTTAAAAACATGCACACTCGATAGGTGGAGCAACCAGTGTGCCCATTGCAAAACCAACATTAACCACAGGAGGAAGTCTAGCTACCAAAAAAGAAACACTGACCAAAATGTAACCAATACTCTATATAAGCAGAGGCTTCCCAAACAAAAACTGAATGAATAAATAAAACAATGCAAAAGTGCCAACCAAAAAAAAGAGTTAATTAAAAATATATATTGCATGGATGTAAATCAGCTGATATTGATACGTAAGCTGCTTTCTGTGTAGTTTCTAATGCACATGCCACACTACAAACAGCTAAGACATTGGGATCACATGTTTCAGGAGTGTATAATGTTTTTCAGTTTCATTTTATGCATGTGCCAAGAAGCCTTAGTTTATACATTAAGAATATGGTGATCGGCTTCCATTGCCAAAGCTGCTTTACATTCTGGCTGTGAATACAAGCTTCTGTAATTCTGGATTTACAGAGAACATGAAAACCAATAATGAAAACACAAATAAAAGCTGCATTTAATCTATGCTCTGTCCAAGCATTGACAGTATATCAGCTGGACGTTCGCTACATGGCAGAAGATTAAAGTCTCTTTATACAACACTATTATTTAAAAAAGTAAGTGATTCCTTTATGTTTTTTTTTTTAATAATGGCATGGCATTGTATTATAACAATAATCCACTACTGTGTGTGGGTAACACTGGATTTTCTCACAGCTGGCTTTGTTTGGATAGTCAGGCTTCATCCTTCTGATTAAACCATGCCAACTACCATAGGTAGTATGCAGACACCGAGATGTGGGCAATTGCTGAAAAAATAAACATATAAGACACTGATTACAAAAAACTGTAAAAGACGGTTCATGGTTTGCACTGCAATGTACATAATATGTGAATTATTCATATCTATGTATTGCAGCTTCTAATTCTTTTACCTTGTGGTACATTACACTAGGGATGAGCCTGGCATGGTTCCATTTTGGATCTGCGCTCTACCCCAGTTAACAAATTAAAATAAAAAATAAAAGTAAAAAAAATAACAGAAGAAGAAGGAGCATCCAGGCAGTGGCAGATTAGCCAGATGAAATGCACTGCTAGTTACAACGGGTCCTTCTTTTACTCAGGCTGATGATTTGCATTTGCAGAGTCAGCCAGAGATTATACAAGGAGCACTTAGTGGTTTCAGTACTGTAAAAGTTCCATGATATTCATCCACAGTTTAATTCTCGGTTCGAGTCGAAATTATTATGTTGTTTTTTGAGTTTCCATTATGTATAACTGAGTCCTTTTGCATAAGTGCTGCATGAGCAGTTATTAGGCTCCTCATCTATTGCATATCATGACTGCCTTGTCATTGATAATTCATGTTGTTATAGAATGACTTATTGTACTACCAGTTATCTTCTCCTGCCCTCCTGGGTTTGTTTGATGTGGTTCATTTAGGACTGTGCAAATTCCTCAAGGCTATTGAAGGATTACTTCACTGGGACTGCTTTGACCCAAGAATGCATCTATAATTTTAGTTCACTATGAATTTAAATCAGCATCAAACCTTCTGTCAATGAATGTCAGCAACAAAATGAGTGAGTAAGCACCAGGTTCCAGTAAAAGCATTTAAAAAAAATAAGTAACACACACTCTTAATATAATTCACTGCACTGCCTGCAGCTTGATGCTCAGGATAAAACAAGTATGCATTGTCTTCCTTCATTTCACTGATTCGACATACTGGCCCTACAGTCATGTCAAACACTTCCTGGTCACATAGGACAGTCCAGGATACACATCATGTTGTCCTTCTTTCTAAATGTCAGTTTAGCTCTATTTCATTACAGGGAACTGTAGAATTATTTAATTACGCCTTCAGTACTGCATTTAGTCTACAAAGATCCTTCTCTGTAGGGGTATAAAACTGCTGGTTAGGCCACATAGAACCCATCCAGCATCACCCTCATACTGCCAGCAGCATATTAGTAGAAATCTTGCTTTCATGCAGGTATTGCCACAACCAGATGATTCATCAATTAAGTGTAGTCTGACTATGAGGCCCTCTCAAATTACGGAAACATGACCTATCAGGGCCTCTGGAATTACTGTGTGACTGTAGCCTCCAAACAGGCTTTTTTCTCATGAATGTAGAAAGGCAACAGTCATCCCTCTGCACTAAGATGGGCCATATACAGTGGCTGGAAACTACGGACCCAGAAATCTTACTAGTCTTATATGTCAAGCCATGGAAAGAATTATCATGGAAATGATCAATAATGACATAGGAAACCTCCAGATGCTGGACCCAACCCAGTTTGGTTTCATCAAGGGCAGGTCATGCCTACTCAACCTGGTGAACTTCTTTGAGAAGGTCACCAAAGCAGTGAATGAGGGCAGAAGGGTTCACACTGCCTACCTTGACCTGGCCAAGGCATTTTACACAATCCCCCACTCGGACATTCATGACAAACTTAACAGGTTAGGTACAAACCCTTATATCACCTGGTGGATAACCACCTGGCTCATAAACAGGACCCAGGAAGTTAGAATTGGGGAGTCCACCTCTACAAAGGGGCTAGTCACAAGCAAAGTCCCTCAGGGATTGATCCTGGGACTGCTCCTTTTTGGCATTTTCTTCTCTGAAGTCAAGTCCAATGTCAGTGGTCTCTGTCTGACTAAGTTTGCAGATGACTGCAAGTTAGGAGCAGTCATTGAATTGCCCATTCACACAAATGTTCTCCAGGAAGGGCTGACACAAACAACTGGTGCCAGAGCCATGGACTAAAACTAAATGCCAAGAAATGCATAATACTATCCTTCTGGAAGTCATCTACCCCTGGAAACTCTCCTAAGAGTTGACCCAGTAGTCAGGGACTTGGGAACACACATAGACAATAATCTAGCCTTTGACCATCATGTGTCTACAGTAGTGAGGAAATCATTCTATGTTGTGCAATGTATAAACAAAGGTATGGCATCTAGGCCCAAAGAAGTCCTTGTTCCACTGTATTCAGTATTCATCAGACCTATCGAATACAATGTCCCATTTGGTATGTACATATTCAACAAGTGGAACATCCACAGTGGTTCCTCACTAAAAGAATAAAGGATGTAAGTAGCATGACCACATCAAGGCCCTATCCCTATATTCTGTCTCCTGTAGACTGTTGAGGGGAGATCTATGCCTGGCATACAGTGCATTGTCAGACCCCACTCAGATGGACCTCCTCCATATCCTCAAAATAAACAGCACCAGAATTACCCATTCTAAAGATTTAAACTTTGCCTGTGATATAAATAGGACCTGCTGGACAAACAGGTATTTATCCCAGACACCACCCTTCAGTGGAACAGGATCCCCATCCATGTAAAGCAGAGTTCCTCCCTAACCCAATTCAAGTGTAACTTTGACAACTGGATGGGGAACAGGTAATTCAACCCTGATTTGGCACGTATCAAGGGTAGCAGGACTTGTGAGAGATTTGGGATGCATGGCTAGACTTAAAAAGGCCCTTGCGGTCATTAGCCTAGTACACTCCTATGAACCAAATAGAAGCCATCCAGCATCACCCTCATACTGCCAGCAGCATATTAGTAGAAATCTTGCTTTCATGCAGGTATTGCCACAACCAGATGATTCATCAATTATGTGTAGTCTGACTATGAGGCCCTCTCAAATTATGAAAACATGACCTATCAGGGCCTCTGGAATTACTGTGTGACTGTAGCCTCCAAACAGGCTTTTTTCTCATGAATGTAGAAAGGCAACAGTCATCCCTCTACACTAAGATAGGCCATCTACAATGGCTGGATACTACGGACCCAGAAATCTTACTAGTCTTATATGTCAAGCCATGGAAAGAATTATCATGGAAATGATCAATAATGACATAGGAAACCTCCAGATGCTGGACCCAACCCAGTTTGGTTTCATCAAGGGCAGGTCATGCCTACTCAACCTAGAGAACTTCTTTGAGAAGGTCACCAAAGCAGTGGATGAGGGTAGATGGGTTCTCACTGCCTACCTTGACCTGGCCAAGGCATTTTACACAATCCCCCACTTGGACATTCTTGACAAACTTAATAGATTAGGTACAAACCCTTATATCACCTGGTGGATAACCACCTGGCTCATAAATAGGACCCAGGAAGTTAGAATTGGGGAGTCCACCTCTACAAAGTGGCTAGTCACAAGCAAAGTCCCTCAGGGATTGATCCTGGGACTGCTCCTTTTTGGCATTTTCTTCTCTGAAGTCAAGTCCAATGTCAGTGGTCTCTATCTGACTAAGTTTGCAGATGACTGCAAGTTAGGAGCAGTCATTGAATTGCCCATTCACACAAATGTTCTCCAGGAAGGGCTGACACAAACAGCTGGTGCCAGAGCCATGGACTAAAACTAAATGCCAAGAAATGCATAATACTATCCTTCTGGAAGTCATCTACCCCTGGAAACTCTCCTAAGAGTTGACCCAGTAGTCAGGGACTTGGGAACACACATAGACAATAATCTAGCCTTTGACCATCATGTGTCTACAGTAGTGAGGAAATCATTCTATGTTGTGTAATGTATAAACAAAGGTATGGCATCTAGGCCCAAAGACGTCCTTGTTCCACTGTATTCAGTATTCATCAGACTTATCGAGTACAATGTCCCATTTGGTATGTACATATCCAACAAGTGGAACATCCACAGTGGTTCCTCACTAAAAGAATAAAGGACGTAAGTAGCATGACCACATCAAGGCCCTATCCCTATATTCTGTCTCCTGTAGACTGTTGAGGGGAGATCTATGCCTGGCATACACTGCATTGTCAGACCCCACTCCGATGGACCTCCTCAAAACATCCTCAAAACAAACAGCACCGAAATTACCCATTCTAAAGATTTAAACTTTGCCTGTGATATAAATAGGACCTGCTGGACAAACAGGTATTTATCCTAGACACTACCCTTCAGTGGAACAGGATCCCCATCCATGTGAAGCAGAGTTCCTCCCTAACCCAATTCAAGTGTAACTTTGACAACTGGATGGAGAACAGGTAATTCAACCCTGATTTGGCACGTATCAAGGGTAGCAGAACTTGTCAGAGATTTGGGATGCATGGCTAGACTTAAAAAGGCTCTTGTGATCATTAGCCTAGTACACTCCTATGAACCTCACAAAATAGAAGAAGAAAAACAATCCTGTGAGTACACAGAGATTCCATCAACAAATCCTGTCCTAACATTCATGTATGGTTTACAACCATTTTTTCATGGTTTTAATGGTAAGGTTTATGGTAACTCACTGAATAGGTTTTGAACTTGGTGGTGGAGTCTAAAGCCTTGCTCATGCCTTTTACTTCAGATATAGGTCCAGTTTGTCTCTGTTAAGTGAGCAGGATTCAGAAAAGGTTATTATGAATGGTAAAATCTGCCATGAGTAGCTAACTCCTGTCCAATTCTACAAGCAAAAAAATCAGTATAGAGACAGTCTGGATGACTGTGCTGTAGGATAATGAGACATTCCATGGAAACAGCTGATGCTAATAAGCCATGTGTTATCCCCTAGAAATGACTGCATGAATTAGAATTGCTGACAGTAAAACTGAACTTGGCCAAAATGTTGCAGTCACCCATTGTAGTCAAAGGGAAAGACTGGGTTGCAGAAAAGATTAGTGAAATACAGCAGAGAGGTAATGGTGGTGGTGAAGCGTGTGAGTAATAAAATGTGTGTGGCAGCGTGTGTGCATGTATGTCTGCAGGTGTATGCATGGACTAGGATGATTTTGGTTTGTATGTGTGTGGTGTGTGTGTGTGTTTGTGGCAGTTAAGTTTAGTGAAGTTCAGCAGATAGGTAATGGTGATGGTGAGGGGTGTGTGTGTATGTGTGTGTGTGTGTGTGTGTGTGTGTGTGTGTGTGTGTGTGTGCGTGTGTGTGGAGGGGAACTGTGTCCAATCAAGTGTGAGTGTATGTGATGTTGAGTACATGTCTGTGTGTGTAGGGGGGTGTCTGTGTGTGTTTTTCAGTGTGCATGAATGTCTGAATGTGTGTGCATGTGTGTATGTGTGTGTGTGTGCATGCGCGCGTGCTTGAGTGTGCATGAATGTCTGAATGTGCGTGCGCATGTATGCGTGTGTGTGTGTGTGTGTGTGTGTGTGTGTGTGTGTGTGTGTGTGTGTGTGTGTGTGTGTGTGTGTGTGTGTGTGTGTGTGTGTGTGTATGCAAATGAATGGGGGGTTGCCTCTTCCAACATGATGCATGGGCTGCCAGAAGTAATTACTGCCATACAGTGCACTCTAAGGGGTGATTCAGAGACATACAAATTAGTTGATAAGGAGGTATTTCTCTTTGCAGCTAACCATGTCTCTGAATCACATGTTTAGAGGTCAAGCAGGTATTTCCACTACTTCTCAATAATTTCACAGGCTATCTGATGACTTCTCTTAATTTCATCAAAATATATAAGTTTATCTGTTCTAGATTTAAGACAACCCCAAACTCAAACTTTCCACACACAATTTCTCATAGGTATCTTGTTTCTGGATATGTAAATCATTTTCTGTAGACATACATTTCAGACTCTTGTGTTTTCTAAAAACCTTTATTAATAAAAGGACCCCAACAATTTCTCTTGAAAGTGATGTCTCAGATTTATTTCTGTAGCTGGTAATTGAATTATTTTCCTATCTTGCATCCTTCTAACAGGTATGCTTTTTATGTACTGGATTTTTTCTCATAGGTAACCAATCCTCTCAGCATCCTAGACTTCTTCACAGATATCCACATCTCTGATTACATCCACATGATTAGAGCTATGCACAGATTCACTTAAACCTCTTCCAGCAACTCTAGGGTTATGTTAGTCTTTTTGAAATAAAATAGGTTATGCCTATATTGTTATGCCATTTACCATAAAGGAGTAATAATTTTAACTGTAAATATTGTTTTAAGATCCCTTTCTCAAGTTAAATACCAATTATAAACCTAGAACCATAAAAAAATACAAGAATTGACTGTGGCATAAATGTCTTGAGAAGTTAGTAGGTTCATATGTACTTAGTAGGATATTGATCCATAAGAATCCTTAGAACCCTAGCCACGCAATCCCTAGAAGTTTTTAGTCCTTGTATTTCCGGTATAAATAACTCAGAGCTCTTGTATTTTAGGTACATATAGTCCCAAGACAGGCAAACATTTACTTTACCCCATCTATAAGGGAGAAATGTGCCAAACCAGTGTTGAAATTGTGGTTTCCCATTCATTGTTTCAGATTATGTGTGAATAGAGTAAGAGATACACTTTGCTATATGTGGCAAGGAAGATCATTCCAGAGAAGTGTCTCCATGATACATATGTCTCCCTCCAGTGGGTTCTTATTTATGTTGCAAAAGAGATTAAGACCTCTTGAACTGGTATAGATGCCAACATTGGAGTTGTGCATGTACAGTAGGTCAGACAGGATGGGGTCGGTTAAGGCTCTGTAAGTCAGACAGAGCTCACCCCTCAGTAGGCTGTAAAATACCATGAAGATCAACAAGGCTTTGAGACGTTCAGTGTGCCAGTTTTATGATTTAGGCCCTTAATTTTCTTGGTAAGAAAGGTTTGTGATCATTCAAACTGTGTTAAGTGCTCGCATCGGCTGACAGTAAGCTGCACACTGACAATAAAGACCCCGTCAATATTGAAAGAATTTTAGTATACACTGTCTTTTTAAACTGTTGCTAGCATGATTATTAGTTTGAATAAAAAGCTGCAAGAATGATATGAAATATAAAGGGTTAATTTAGAAATAATATAAAATGCTGAAAAAAAAGAAGTAGTAAGTGTGCTGGCATAGCTTAGATTTTTTGTTATTCATGTAAAGGAGTATGTTATTGAAAAACAAAGTCTGTAAAAATAACTGCGCAGATGGCAGCTGGAAGGACATCAACGATGTAAAGAGATGTAACATCAAGTTTCAGATAGTGCTGGAACACCACGTTTCAGATAATGCAAGACTGCGTTTCCATGGATCAACAAACTACAAAGAACCAAGGACAAGGGAACAAAGGAAAACTGTTATACAAAGAAAGACCTGTTATACATCAGACTCTGAGAAAAAATATCAGACCTTTTGGTATAAAAATGAGTGTGTGTAAACAAGCTTTGGGTATTTGCCATAGAGAGCTGACAGCATCTATGTTACATCATTGTAGATCTGAAAAGAAAAATGTGACAGTAAAGCGCATTAACTGAAACAGTTATCTTCATGTATTTATTGTACTCAGTACAATGCAGTAATAAGACTAGCTGATTACAATAAATAGTTAAATGAACTGTGGTATGCATGCATGTAAATGCAAGTAACAGCAAGAAACAAACAGGAAGACATCATATAATTTTTAAAAATATATTTTAAAAGCAGTTCGTCTCTACTAAAACTTTATTGTGATTAAGTGCTTTCAACCAAAGAAACTGGACTTCATCAGAATAAAAAAAAAACTTTTCAATTAAAACCCTATATATACCCCAAATGGTATGAATCATTGGTTAATCAATTAAAAATTAACATACTACTTAAAGGGCAAGCATCACAAATCCATTTGAAACCTTAAAAAAAGTTGAAACATCCATTAAAAAAAAAGAAAAAAAAAAAAAAATATATATATATATATATATATATATATATTCAAACCCACTATTTTGAAACCATTTAATAAAAATAATAGATACAAAAACCACAGTGAAAAAAACATTAGGAAAGACTTTTTGACCATTAATCCCTGTCTTCTAAAACTGGTTGAAGGGGAATATTGTCAAATGCCATTGAGAAACAACTGCCACCTCACTTCTCTTTTTTCTAAAAGTGTTTTTACATCCCCCTCCTCTTGGATTAATATTTAACTTCTTTAAAAGAGAAAATTTAAAAATATCACATTCCAAACTGGATTTCAGATGCCTAAATAAGTAATTATTACTATTTTGCTTCTTGATTTGATACAAATGCTAATATATTCTGATTTTGAAGGCTCTGTCCATTTTCCTGACATAAAAAGCTGGACAGGACATACATTTAGCCAAATAAATAAAATGTTTTATACCACAATTGCCTCTTATAAAATAAATTTTAGTCTTAGTAATGTTATCCAGCATTAAGGTTTAAAGTACATTGGCTACATGGTCAACAAATGTAAAATAAAATAAATAAATAAAGAAAAGAAAATAAATGAGCCACATTTTCTGGTACCAACTAATGTCATTTTATTAGACTTCAAATTAAACTTCCCATGTTCAAAGTTGTTTTTTAAGTTAACCCCTGTTTTATACACAAAGCTGGGTCTGTTGCCCAACAAATTAAAACCCTCTGGGTTACTTCTAAGTATATTCCAATTTCTTTTACAAACACTTTTAACCTCCTTAACATAAGGACTATATTCTAGTACTAAAGCCTTACACAAGTTATTGTCTTTAAGTGTGTCATCTGGGGGTTCCATCCCTATCCCTAATAAGGGTTTATACATCTTACAACACATAATCAGTGACTTCCTTAACTAACTTAATGGGGTATCCCCTTTCCAAAAACAAATCACCCAAAATTTCTAATTCCTTGACTACATCTTCATACATGGAAGCCATCCTAGCTGCTCTAATACACTGCCCCTTAAGTATGCTTTTTTTTCTAAGGGGGTCACAGCTTAAAAATTCCAAATAGGAATTGCTGATGGTAGGTTTTGATATATTTTCAATTTTCTCGATTTAAATATGTTGCCAGAATGTGAAATATGGGTGTCTAAATAGGGGATACCATGTTGATTAAAAGTGTGTGTAAACTTTAAAAAAGAACTTGTACTATTCAAATACTCTAAAAAGTTCTCATTTTCAGAGTAGTTCCTTTCAATAGCACAAAGATGTCATCCAAACAATGGACATACAAATTTAAATTTATAGAGAACTTTCTTTAAAAAACATAATTGGTTTCCCATTTCAAAAGGACTAAATTTGCAAATATGGGGGTTCAAGTGGACCCCATAGCCACTCCCCTTATTTACCTAAAACATTCCCCCTCAAACAATATGAAATTATTATCCAAAACAGTTGTCATAAATTCAGAGATTGATTAAATCTTGTACCAATCAAGGTTCATAAATTTCCTCATACTGTTACAAAAGAATTTTAACCCTTCATCCTTGGGAATTGAAGAAAATACATCTATAACATCTATTGTCAAAATAATCAAAGCCTTCTCCCATAACTCATCTTTTAACTGACCCAAAAATTCCCAATAATATTTTAACAAATTATGAACATTGGAGTAGTGTGTTTTAACCATTTATTTATGACCACCCCATATGGCAATGCCTTAGATTTACTTTCAGAAACTATGGAGCAGAAAGGGGGTTTTAAAACATTTTTATGAACCTTGGCAACCGCGAATATAGTTGCAATAGTTGGGTTCTTTACTTTTAAAAATTATAAATGTCTACAAATATCCTTTAATCAAGTAAATATTCATGTAAAAATACATGCATTCTCCAATGTGCAATATTAATTTCATTTAGAGAAACTGTTTCATAGGTGTCAGTGTCATTTAAAATTGCATACATAATTTTGAAATAGTGAAACTTATCAATCAATACTATTCCCCCTCCCTCATCTGGCTTCATATCCTGAATGGAAGAGTCATTACATAATTTCTGAAGCACGCCCCATTCAGTCCTAGAGAGATTGTAAATATTTTTTTTCCTTTCATTGAACTTCCCCTGAAACTTAGATAAATCCTCTATTATAAATTTCTCAAGGACTGACAGAGAAGGATGTGGGGGGGTAAAATTACTTTTTTTCTTTAAACTCGACCTATTGTCTTCTTGTTTTTTTGTCTTTGATGTAAATAGCTAAATTTAATTTCCTAAAATATAGTTTAGTTTCAACCAAGGTGTCAACCAATTTAAATTCTGTAGTGAGAACAAATTTCATTACTTTAGAAAGTGAAAAATATTCTTTACCTACCTCAACCTTTGTGTAATTATATATAGTAACATTCTTATATGAAAAGACTACCTGATGACTGTTTATTATCTCATCTGACCCCTCTTTCTGCAATTGTTTGTGTGTTCCCCTTTCCATCTTGTTTGGGAACTTTTCTGTCCAGAATCCCAATAATTTTGTCTGTAATTCCATGCTTCCTGTTTTCTCCCCATTTGAAAATTTCCAAGGTTACTAACTACTACAATTCCCTTTCCTGGCTTGCCCTTCTAATCCATTGTTACCAATTTTCTCTAAGTCCCCAGAACTATTTTGTGTCTTGAAATTTTTTTCCATGGATAAGCAGTCTTACAACTGCATTGTTTTAAATCCCTCTCTGTTTTCTTAACTTTCTTAGTATACATTATATCACATTTTTTGTCCACTAGTGTGAACCGTTTCCAATAAAAGTTTTCCCATTGAAAGAAAATCAAATCATTAGTAATATCAAAACTGAGCTTATCAATGTCCCTAATTAAGGCACTCAGTTTGACATCATTGTATTTAATCAAAAGCCTCCTATAGTCATACCCAAAAATTATCAAATAGTATTTCAAAATCAATAATTAATTCATCCCTTAAAACTAAACCCAAAGGTAGTTTGAAAAAACGTATCCCTTGAGGTACAATTTTCAAGTTAATACATCTCGAAAAATACGCATTGTCCATTTGTAGTGATTTTATCTTGTATAGCTTTTTTTCCATTAAAAAGATCGTGTCTTTTAAGGTGTCATTTCCTGGAAGCCAAAACTCAGCTCCTAACTGTTGTGACCCACCATTCTCTTTATTAAAATTATATTCAGCACCAATAAATTTCTCAAAATCAAAATTCCAGTTCCCTTTTCTCTCCCCAAAATCAGTATTAGCTGAAGTGGAAACAGTCACTGTCACAGGGCAATTTACAGTACCTTTGGTGGGCTGGGTGCCCACTACAGTCATGTAAGTTCGTTTTGCACAGTACATTTAGGTTAAGCTACACAATGGACGTACTCTTACTAATAACTATCCCCCACAGTGTCTTTTTCACATGGGACTTCTGATTTAGAGCTGTTAGTAAGCTTAAAGTTACCATCTGTTAGTAAGCTTAAAGTCACCATCTTGCTGCAAACAGTCACTACCACTCATTCCTGGTGGTTCATGTTGGAGCATGCCTCCCAATAATGTAATCCATCTCTGCTTTGATGGAAAAGGTCCTGATTGGCTAATTAAGTCTATTAGCCTAGTAAGCTCACCCTTCACTATCTGAACCTCTGAATGCAACTTGTTCATTTTGTCATGGTGTATGGGTGAAAACATGGATGGAATCTCATCCAGTGAGTCCATACTAGCCAGCCAAAGACAACAACTAATAAATAAACTCACAAAGTACTGACACTGTAAATACCAAACTCATCCAGAAAAGAGTGCTTGCATCAGCTGAGAATAAGCTGCACACGGGACAATAAAGACCCTGTCAATATGTTTTAAAAGCAAAAAATAAATAAAAGCTCCCAGCGGAATGAACACCTCACGGGTTGAATAATGAAAACAGAATACAAATGGTAAAAAAGTAACCTGTGAGGTGACCACGGACTGTATTAAACGCCAGATTATTCAGACTGTACAAACAAGATAATAGTTCAGTATTCCAAACAGATAATCCAACCAAAAAATTCCTGCTGACCATAAACACTCGGTTAAAATAGAACGGAATTTTTTATTAAAGCATGCTGTCTGTAAGTGCTTTCACAAAGGCTTCCTCAGACCATTAAAATTCAAAACACAATCAATTAAAGCTTCTTATATAGGTTCATAGGTTCATACTAGGCTATCTGCCCAAGGGCATTTATTAGCCTAGCCCAGAGTTTTGTGGCTTTCGCCACCCCTTTAGTTTGGAGGATACTATGCCCATTATTTTGCTGTGCCTCTGTCAAGCAGTGACATTGAGATAATCCCTGGGGTATATCTGCGATCTCCCATCCATTGGTCAAGATTTCTCTTGAACAAAGCCAGCGAGGTGCTCTGCCTCACATGTACCGGGATTTTGTTCCACAGCATAGGGAGTCTCTGCGTGATGAATCTGTCCCTCCAGCACGTCCTATTAATAACCATGTCAAGGTTTAGGTCTCCCGCCCTTGTAGTTCTGAGGGATCTAGATTTCTTGAAGTGAAGCATGTTCATCAATTCTGGGTTGGACATGGCCTTGTATGTCAGGCACAGGTCACCTCTGAGCAGACGGTAAGCGACTGAATAGAGCTGAAGTTCCTTCAGTCAAGCAGCATAGGACATATTTTTGAGACCCTTTAGCCTTTTGGTGAGGAACTTTTGGGGCCTTTCCAACTGCTGCAGGTGTCGTGTCAGATACATTCCGAATGGGGCATTGTACTCAATCATTGGTCTGATGAGTGATGAGTACAGGGGGACGATGACTTCCCTTGATCTAGATGTGAATCCCTTCATGATCAGGTGGGCAATGTAGAAGGTCTTCCTAACTACTTTGGCGACGTGAGTGTCAAATGAAAGGTTACTGTCAACCTGGGTACCCAGGTCCCTGATAACCTCTTCTGTGCTTAGTGGGTTGCCACCTATATGGTAGCTAGGGGTAACCTTGTTTTTCCCGAAGGGTATGACTATGCATTTTTTGGCATTTAACTTTAGGCCATGGCTCTGGCACCAGTTTTCCGTTTCTATAAGACCCTTTTGAAGGATATCTGTGTCAGATGTGTTCTCAACTATGGCGCCCAGTTTGCAGTCATCAGCAAATTTTGTCAGCCATAATCCTCCTGTGTTTGCTTGTACTTCTGAAAAGTAGATGCCGAACAGGAGAGGGCCCAGGACTGAGCCCTGTGGGACACCACTTGTGACAGGCTTTGAGTCTGACATGGCGCCAGCAACTCTGACCCTGTGGGTTCTGTCACTTAGCCAATTTGCAACCCATCTTGTGACGTATGGGTTTACATTTAAGCTGATGAGTTTTTCAATGATACCTGAGTGGGGTATTGTGTCGAAAGCCTTTGCCAGGTTGAGGTAGGCTGTGTGGACTGCCTTTCCCTCATCAATGGCCTTGGTGACTGTTTTGAAAAAGTCAAGCAGGTTTAAAAGGCATGATCTGCCCTTGACAAAGCCAAACTGGGTCGGATCCAAAGTCTGCAAGTCTCCTATGTCTTTATTTATGAGTTCCATTATGATCCTCTCCATAGCTTTGCAGATCAAGCTTGTCAAACTGATGGGGCGGTAATTTCGGTCGGTGGAGGCACCGCCTTTGTGAAGTGGGACCACAGTTGCCGTACGCCACTCCTTAGGCATGTATCCTGAGGTGAGGCTAAGATTAAACAGCTGCCCTAACTGTGGGTTTAATTCCTCATTGAGTTCATGGAGCACACATCCGGGGACACCATCTGGTCCCATGGATGCTGTGTTTTGAGAGAGCAGTTCTCACCTGAGCGTTAGAGATGTTTGGGGGCTATAATTCTCTGGTATAGATATCTCACCTTTGGGTTTGCACTGAACCTGTCAGCCAGTATGTTGGCAATGTCTGTAGGTTCAGTAATTTTTACATCATTTTGAACTAATTCTGAGCATATCTGGGAGTTTCCTCCCAGGTTTCTAACATAGCAAAAGAAGGCCTTATGATTGTCCTTCGAGTCCTTAGCGACTCTTCTCTCAAAATTTGCCTTGGATGATTTTATGAGAGATCGTAGTTTTTTACTTATAATAATCAAGGGTGTTTTCCCTTTTAAGGATTTTGCTCTATCTTGTAGTAGCTTCCTCCTTTTGTTGTAGAGCTTGTTTATGGCTGGGGTCCACCAAACTGGATGCTTGCCTTTGGTACAAAGAGTCTTTGTTTTGTTTGGGATTACCTGATCCATGCAGTCCTGTAGGTGCTGGTAGAAGGCATTTGTAAGTGATTCAGCGGCTTGAGTAATGGTTTCCGCTGTCTCGGGGGCCTTAAAAGAGACCACACTAGCCTTTAGAAGTGTGAAGTCGGCTTTTGAGAAGTTCTTCACTGTGGTCTTTTTTATCTCAGGTGGGGGCGGGATGTGGACTTCCAGTGAGATTAGTTTATGGTCTGATCTCACCAGTGAAGGGTATACCTCCGGTGTTGAACATTGTGACCCCATGTTCGTGATGATGAGATCTAGTATGTTATTTCCTCTTGTGGGGATGGTGACTAGTTGTTCCATGGCATTAGAGTTTATGAACTCTAGGAACCTTTGGGGTAGAGTGTTGGGGCTTGAGTAGTGATCCCAGTCTATATTCAGGTAGTTGAAATCACCTAGTATGATGGTGTTTGGAGATACATATATCCCCTCCAGTGTTTTCAGGAAAGCTATGTGAGGTTCCTGAGATTGAGAGGGTGGCCTGTAACATGCTACAAATTGTAGAGCAGTCTTGCCTATGGTTAATTGCACCTGGATGGTCTCAGATGCATCGTGCGTTGCCACCAACCTTGAGGTGTGGGTGTTCTTGATGAATATAGACACCCCCCCTCCTTTCTTGGTGTTGTCCGGATTTTGGGGCCGGGCATGATATGAGGTAAAACCTGATAGTGCCGGGGTGCTCTCGGGAGCCTTGAACCGGGTTTCAGTCACAGCACAGACATCGATGTTCTCCATATTGAGAAGGGCCGTGCATCTTGAGGTTGAGACTTCTGGCATTGAGCAGCATTACCCTTAGTTTTTTCCTTTTTGTGTTCTAGGGTGGTAGGTTTAGAATTTGAGCCTTGCCTAAAAAAGGCACTATGGGGGTGGCAAGAGCCTTTGCCAATATCCAGAAGCCCAGGGGTGACAGGTGCAAGCCGTCCCTTGTGAATCAGCGTGGCTTGTCCAGCATGTCATCCCAGGAAGACAGACATTGGATCCCCTTTGAATGACACCAGAGTTTAAGCCAATTATTAAAGCTGATCATCTTGTCACTGTATTGTGGCATCATTCTTGGTGAAGGTAGGATACTGCTCAAGGTCAGGGTCATACCTGCCTGGGCTACATAATCAGAGAGCTCCTCTATGTCTCTTTTCATGTAGTCCAAGGAGGTACGTCTCAGGTCGTTCACACCAGCGTGGACAATGACAGAGTCATACTTGTACCTGCTATTGAGAGACCCGAGTGCTTGCGTTATGTGGCAGATTCTAGCGCCCGACAGGCAGCTTACTGTGACCTTTTCCTTGTTCAATCTGGTGAGCGGGACGTCAGTGTGTCTGACTATGGAGTCACCAATGACGAGTGTGTCTGGCATTGTGTTTGGCCTTAAGGGCTGTGACTGTTTGGCACACTGACTATGTGGTCTATGTGTTGCATGTGTTGTGTCCTGAGGTGGCAGTTGTTTGGGTGTCTGCTTTGGTGGCCTCTGCTGTTTTGGTAGATTTTTGATCAGAGCCTCCGAATATGTCTTTGTGTATTTATGTGTATGATTTGAAGTTGTGATAGTACTATGTGAGACTGGGTTTGTGGTGTGTGTGGTTACCTTCTCCTCCTGTCTGGTCTTACCAGTCCTATCTTGAGAGAGCTCAGCCTCCAGTTTGGCTATATAGTTGCATCTCTCGCATGTATTTGTGTTCTGTGGGAGAAGGAGAGGGTTGTCCGTGTACATGAGACAATTGTAACATTGCCTCAATATTCCCAGATTCACCAGCTGAGCAGGAGAGGACACTAGTAACTAATCTCTCGACATGCTAGAAGGAATAGACAAGGACTTTAAAAGACTCCGGGGGATGTGGGTGGTCGAAAGGGGTTTTGGCTGGTGGGGTACTATGTATAATAAAAGTGCTATATCAAGTAAAAAAGTACTTTAGGAGCAAGTGCTAGGCTTTACAGATAGAGAATAGTCTACTTAGGAATCAAGTAGAGTTGAGCTTTTTAGATATAGAATACGCTGGTTAGATCAGCAGTACAGTTCAAGGAAGGCTGTTTTAAGGAAAAATTTGAAGAGTGGACTTTAGGTAGCAATAGTTTAACCTTGATTAACCACCGCTGCTCTTGTGTGCTCCTGTGGCAACTCCGCGCTAAAGCGTGCTTTATAGCATGGGGCTGGAAAAAACAGGAAATGACCCAAAATGGCCAATGAATTACCAGTTACTGTCTCTAACCACTCCTCTGAGGACAAACAGGCAGCTCAGTACTCCCCACTCTCACTGGTGAGTAAAGAAACTTCCTTCTGGCCACACAAGAAAATGGAGGAACACAGAAACCAAATACAAAGCCCAGGGATCAGCAAAATCTGATCACTGGAACAACTAGCTAGGAAAGTTAGGAAAGCAGAAGTATTTTTTTGTTTTTTTTAGTTTTTTTACACACAGACAGAAAATACAGTAAATGCTTTGTTATTCGACTAAATGCTATCAAAGGCTAGTACACTTGAGTGTATTAGCCTGTAGGTTAACTTATAAGCAAAACTTAAGCTAAGAAGTGCAGTCAACAAATTAAGCTCAGAAAAACAGAGAAAACAGGTAATAACACAATAATATATGCAGAAACAGTGGTTGAAATGCACAAAAGGTCGAAAAAAGCAATAAAAATGCTTAAAAATACTTAGAATCAGGAAAGTCGCTTTTTCTGCTCTCTGCTGCCTTAGGAACTCTGCAGGGGACCACGAGGAGCTATGCCAAGTTCTCTAATGCCAGAAAAGCCCGCCAAAGCGTGCTTTATAGCAGGGGCTGGAAAAACAGGAAATGACCCAAAATGGCCAATGAATTACCAGTTACTGTCTCTAACCACTCCTCTGAGGACAAACAGGCAGCTCAGTACTCCCCACTCTCACTGGTGAGTAAAGAAACTTCCTTCTGGCCACACAAGAAAATGGAGGAACACAGGAACCAAATACAAAGCCCAGGGATCAGCAAAATCTGATCACTGGAACAACTAGCTAGGAAAGTTAGGAAAGCAGAAGTATTTTTTTGTTTTTTTTTTTTTACACACACAAACAGAAAATACAGTAAATGCTTTGTTATTCGACTAAATGCTGTCAAAGGCTAGTACACTTGAGTGTATTAGCCTGTAGGTTAACTTATAAGCAAAACTTAAGCTAAGAAGTGCAGTCAACAAATTAAGCTCAGAAAAACAGAAAACAGGTAATAACACAATAATATATGCAGAAACAGTGGTCGAAATGCACAAAAGGTCGAAAAAAGCAATACAAATGCTTAAAAATACTTAGAATCAGGAAAGTCGCTTTTTCTGCTCTCTGCTGCCTTAGGAACTCTGCAGGGGACCACGAGGAGCTATGCCAAGTTCTCTAATGCCAGAAAAGCCCGCCAAAGTGTGCTTTATAGCAGGGGGCTGGAAAAAACAGGAAATGACCCAAAATGGCCAATGAATTACCAGTTACTGTCTCTAACCACTCCTCTGAGGACAAACAGGCAGCTCAGTACTCCCCACTCTCACTGGTGAGTAAAGAAACTTCCCTCTGGCCACACAAGAAAATGGAGGAACACAGGAACCAAATACAAAGCCCAGGGATCAGCAAAATCTGATCACTGGAACAACTAGCTAGGAAAGTTAGGAAAGCAGAAGTATTTTTTTTTTTTTACACACACAGACAGAAAATACAGTAAATGCTTTGTTATTCGACTAAATGCTATCAAAGGCTAGTACACTTGAGTGTATTAGCCTGTAGGTTAACTTATAAGCAAAACTTAAGCTAAGAAGTGCAGTCAACAAATTAAGCTCAGAAAAACAGAGAAAACAGGCAATAACACAATAATATATGCAGAAACAGTGGTCAAAATGCACAAAAGGTCGAAAAAAGCAATAAAAATGCTTAAAAATACTTAGAATCAGGAAAGTCGCTTTTTCTGCTCTCTGCTGCCTTAGGAACTCTGCAGGGGACCACGAGGAGCTATGCCAAGTTCTCTAATGCCAGAAAAGCCCGCCAAAGCATGCTTTATAGCAGCGGGCTGGAAAAACAGGAAATGACCCAAAATGACCAATGAATTACCAGTTACTGTCTCTAACCACTCCTCTGAGGACAAACAGGCAGCTCAGTACTCCCCACTCTCACTGGTAAGTAAAGAAACTTCCCTCTGGCCACACAAGAAAATGGAGGAACACAGGAACCAAATACAAAGCCCAGGGATCAGCAAAATCTGATCACTGGAACAACTAGCTAGGAAAGTTAGGAAAGCAGAAGTATTTTTTGTTTTTTTTAGTTTTTTTTTTTTACACACACAGACAGAAAATACAGTAAATGCTTTGTTATTCGACTAAATGCTATCAAAGGCTAGTACACTTGAGTGTATTAGCCTGTAGGTTAACTTATAAGCAAAACTTAAGCTAAGAAGTGCAGTCAACAAATTAAGCTCAGAAAAACAGAGAAAACAGGTAATAACACAATAATATATGCAGAAACAGTGGTCGAAATAAGAAATAAAAATGCTTAAAAATACTTAGAATCAGGAAAGTCGCTTTTTCTGCTCTCTGCTGCCTTAGGAACTCTGCAGGGGACCACGAGGAGCTATGCCAAGTTCTCTAATGCCAGAAAAGCCTGCCAAAGCGTGCTTTATAGCAGGGGCTGGAAAAAACAGGAAATGACCCAAAATGGCCAATGAATTACCAGTTACTGTCTCTAACCAGTCCTCTGAGGACAAACAGGCAGCTCAGTACTCCCCACTCTCACTGGTGAGTAAAGAAACTTCCTTCTGGCCACACAAGAAACTGGAGGAACCAAATACAAAGCCCAGGGATCAGCAAAATCTGATCACTGGAACAACTAGCTAGGAAAGTTAGGAAAGCAGAAGTATTTTTTTTTTTTTTGTTTTTTTTACACACACAAACAGAAAATACAGTAAATGCTTTGTTATTCGACTAAATGCTATTAAAGACTAGTACACTTGACAGCCTTGAGTGTATACAAATCTGTCACATGTTGAATAATGTAATTAGTTTCAATTAAGCATTTAAAGATATATTATTGCATTTATTATGAAAGCAGAGAATTTTATTATGCTTGCCAATGCTCTTAGTTTTATGATAGCATAGTTGTTGCTAATATAATGTTAACAAAGTTAACTCGCTGTATATTTAAAAACGATGACATTCGTATAAGCTTAAATGACTCATTTAACAGCCTTAAACATCGGTTATGCTATGTAAGGTATATATCTAGATATAATGCATATCCTTAATGCAAAGACATTATAATTTCTTCACTCAAAACTGTAACATTGAAATCCTAAAATAAATCTATAGAAATGAATAATATAGCACACAACATAAACTACACTAAAGATTGAGCATATTAACAAAAATTTTTTACAACTTGCAAAGAGAATTTTACTATGCTTGCCAATGCTCCTAATTTTATGATAGCGTAGTTATTGCTAATATAATGTTAATGAAGTTAACTCGCTGTACGTTTAAAAACAATGACATTCGCATAAGCATAAATTAGTCATTTAACAGCCTTAAACATTAATTATGCTATACAAAGTATATACCTAGACATAATGCATATCCTTAATGCAAAGACATTTTAATTCCTGCACTCAAACTGTAACATTGAAATCCTGAAGTAAGCCTATAAGAATGTATAATATAGCACACATCATAAACTACACTAAGAACTGAACATATTAACAACATTTTTGCAACTCACAAAACATAACACCAGCATACTAAATGAAACTATCAGTATGCATAATATGATGAAAAACTTATAATGCAAACAACCTTTAGTAAAGGCTAAATTTATATCCTTAATGTTTGCTGCACGCAAAACTGCTGCGTTGATATTGTGCAACAAATTTAACATTATATTTCCATGACTTTATATAGAAATATAACGAACAGTCTTGTCAATAATTATTAAATCTTTTTCTATTAAAAGTAATGAATGCATGATATCCATAGGGAAAGTACAAATTAATATCATCTGATAGTTAAATCTAATAAGCAAATATTACTACGTCACTAAAACTTGTCTAAAAGTCTGAAATACAATACGTTGCAATATACATATATATCATAAAAAACTTTAAATAAAATAGTTATGGCTATATAGGTATATATGATATTGGAAGTATAACTAGCATAAAATCTAGAATAAAATTAAGTGTGAAGCTTTGCCATGAGATATATGAGGAATAACCGCTTACCCCATATAGCCACAATACTGTGACTTCATTGACTATCTTATACCTTAAAACAATGATGTGACTTTAAATTTCAAGATTTTTGTCTATATCCTAGATGTGACTATTTTGTCTTTCTTATAAATATACTCAATAAGGGGACGCGTTAAACCAATGAATGGTCAAAGTGCATAAACCTATCATGCCTGTTGACTCTTTAAAATGCATTATATACCCTTAGTACTGAAGGATCATACACTGTAACTGTAAACATTTTTATTAAGTGATCAACTTTGATTATTATGAATAATACTAATATTGCCTACACTTATATCTTCTAGTTTTTTTTTTAATTTTTTGCAGGTAGAATAATCAGAGGATACTCCCTAAACATACATTGCATATAATATACAGTCTGTATATGATATTATAATATAGACATAATTACAGTAGTACATTATATAAGATGGAATAATGTATATAGGGAGAGAGTTACTTAACAATAAGATGTCTAGCTTTGAGTATAGGTTTAATAGATGCTCGCTCATTTAACCCTTTACCCTTATCTGCTCTCATTTTCATAATCCAATTAATTTCTTTGGTTTCTGTATGATTACGTATGTCACCTTCTCTAACAGATGGTTGAATACGGTCAATGACCATAAAAGTAAAAGGGTGATCCTGACGCATAATGGCAACATGCTTAGCTAGAGCGTTGGTTAAGTGTTGGATCCTAATGACATATAAATGTTCTCTTATCCTAGTACGAAAAGCTCTATTAGTTTTCCCAATATAAAAAGACTGGCATGATTGACAGATAGCTATGTAAACTATGTGGCAAGTATTACAATCTGCCCTTACATGAAAGGTAAAACTTTGACCCGTGTCTGGATGCATAAAGGTATCACCTTTCTCAATATATATGCAAAAATTGCATCTACCACAAAGATAGGTGCCAATACTTGCATTTGCGAAAATCTTAGTTTTACTATTACAAAGCAATCTTCTAAGATTGGGTTTGTTTTTATATAAAAAGTAGGGTTTCTCACCTTCAATGTTTAATAATTCATTGTCCATAGTAAGAATACGCCAATGATTACTAAGTATCTCCCTAATCTCTTGCATATCATTCGTAAAAAACATGGGTATTTTTGTGACCTGTGGATTTCTATCTACATATTGCACATTATAATTGCCTTGTGCAGAAAAATATGGTATTGCTCTTTCTTCCCTCAGTGTATTAATGTTCTGTAATCCCTTATTGATTTCATAATTTTTATAGCCACGTTTCAAAAGCCTTTGTCTAAATGAATTAATTTCATGTTGATATCCTTCATCACTGGCATTCAAACAAGAAATACGCATACTTTGTCCTTTGATTATATTTCTAAATATATAATTCGGATGCATACTATGACAGTGTAACAAAGAATTTCTATAACATTGTTTTCTATACACTCCTGTGTTGAACCATTGTGTAGTTGGAATAAAACTAAGTCCTTTGTTGAGTATGCTGACCTCGTCAGGATCTAGATTTTTATGTGAAATTTTCCAAATCAGATGATTCTTGTCTGATTCCACATTTTCTTTAATGTTTGATTGGGTGCTCTTTCTTCTGACAGCTTTCTCTTTTGCCGCCCTCTGCTCATAGATCGGTTTCTCCTGTCCCCCCTCTCCTTGGCTATGGGAAGGGGGAATTCGGGTAAACCCGTCGTATGATGTAACTCTTGATAAGTATGTTCTTGGCTAGTTGGGAAGAAGAACAACTCTTTACTAATGTATGGCATCAAGAAAAAGTTCACTTTTATCGACGTTTTGTGGACGATGTCTTCCTAATTTGGGAAGGCAGTATGGAGGAACTGTCTGAATATCTGATATGTAGCAATAATATGACTACATATTTAAAATTTACGTCAAATTCTTCCAGGAGCAGAATTGAATATCTAGATGTTTTTGTTGAACGGGTTTTGGGTAATTATGTCAACACATCGTTCACATTTAATAATACAAGAGCTTTAGTTAAATAAAATGATTCATTAAATAAAGCTTGTAGAACATTATTAATACCATTCCAAAATGGCTTAATTTTAACACAATCAAAGAAAATGTGGTTCCAATCTGCATTATGTACTTGCTCACATCTCCAAGATATTCCTTTTATGGAAGAACTAATTTTACTGATTCTGTCTGAGGTTAAGAATGCTCTGTGCAAACATTTCCAATTAAAAACTTTCCAGTATTGTGTAAAGGATGTATATTTTATCGATAATAAGATATTTGTTTTAATATCTTCAGTTAACTGTATTGAGTGTCCTTTTGTTATATATTTCCAATATGAGGTTTTGGGTATTGTTTTATAGTTTATCAATATTATGTAAAATTTTGAAATACTGTTTCCCATGTCATTATATATGATTTCATATATGTATTTCGTAAATTTAGGTATTTCTTTAAATAAAGAATTGTTAATTATTCTACTTAAATCTTGCAACTATGACAGAATATTCTGTAAAATTGGCCAGTCCTGTTGTGGAATTTTGTATATTGTTTTTATTAATTGCATATCTAAAACGTTTAGTTCTTTGATACATTGGAGCCAACAAACAAATCCTTTCTGTTCCCAGGAATTAATAATTTCTCTATATATCTTATGTGGAAAGTTCTTTGTGACTATAAATGGTGTTAAAAGATCAAACCGAATTTTTAAATCTATATTTGCATTAATAATTTTCCTAAATGAGTCAATGTAATAATTAATCATACAAGTTTTAGTGGGTTTAGTTATGCTATATTCCCTAATGCATATGTGCCACGGCAAATTGTTTTTAGCTGTTATTTGAATTTTGTTTGTAAATCAAATTCATTTATTGATATTACAGTCAGTAATTCTTTCCAATTTCCAGAGTAATTTGGACTTATCCAATCTGAGATTGTTTTAGATATTGATGCTTTTACATATGTTTCTATATCAGGAAAGTTTCATCCTCCCTGTTTCCATGGTCTGATATGATGTATTAAAGCTATTCTGTTTCTTTTGGGAAACCATAACAATTTTATTAGGCATGAATGTATTTCTTTAAGTATATTCCTTTCTGGTACCAGTTGTATTGCCAAGGCTATATATAGGATATTGGGCAGTAAAACCATTTTTATTAAGTGTAGTCTATCTTCAAATGTTAATATTATTTTGTTCCATTTTCCACTGAGATTTTAATTGTATTGATGATATTATTGTAGTTTTTTGAGTCTAATTCATTATTATCCTTGCATAACTCAATTCCTAGATATTTTAATGTAGATTCTTGTTTCCCTATCATGTGAGCCCTCTTAGTCTGCAGTTCTTTTTTTTATTTAAAAATAAAAATTTTGATTTTGATTTATTGAAATGGAGTCCTGAAGTCATGTAAAATTTGTCAATTAATATATCTAATTCTTCTAATGTCTCTTTTGTATTAGATAATGTTAGTAATATATCATCAGCAAATGCCATTACTTTAGAATTGTATTGTTCATAAACACCTTTTCCTTTGATTTTTATATTGTTATGAATTGAATCTGACAATATTTCAATAGCCAGAGCAAATAGAATCAGTGACATGGGACATCCTTATTTAGTGTTTTTTGTTATATGTATAGATTCAGAGGTAAAATGACCTAACTTGACATGAGCTAAATTATTTGTTTATATATTCTTTAGGAGATGAACAAAGGATACAGGAAATTCAAATAGCATTAGGATTTTGAATAATAGTCCCAATTTAGGGAATCAAAGGCTTTCTTTATATCTAAGCCATTTATGAGTGTTTCTTTATTTTCTTTATTAACATAATCTATAAGAGAAAGTATCCTTTTAATATTGTCATGTGTGTGTCTATGATATATAAATCCAGTTTGATCATTATTTATTGTTTTGGATAGTGGTATTTTCATTCTGTTAGTTAATATTGTAATGAATATCTTATAGTCATTATTTCATAATGATATAGGTCTATATGAGGTAGAGAGGTTTGGGGATTTGTTTTACTTTAGGATTGGTGTGATTAAGGAATATCTCCAAGAGGGTGGTATTAAAGCTTGTGATTGAATTTCTGATAGAGTTTTATGGAAGATGGATAGTATCTTTGAAGGAAAAAGTTTATATATTTCCATAATTATGCCATCTATACCTGGAGCTTTATTATTGTTACCCTCTTTTATTGTATCTGTAATTTCATTGTAGGATATGGGTGCTTGCAGATCTAGTTTTAATTTTTCTGGTATTTTTTTATAATAGAACATTTTTCATTTAGATTTAAGTGATCAGTATGTATATTTCCTTTTTGGAAATGTTCCATATAGTGATTTCTGTAGGCATCAATATCTGAGACATTTTTCCCTTTCTTTTCATGTTATTAGCTTTTGACTGTATTTTGATTCTTGTGGATAAATTATGTAGATATTTGGGAGAAGTGGCCAAGGTATTAATTTGTAGTTTTTCTAAAGCTAAACTAGTTTTATGTGTTAGAATTTCATTGTATTTATTGTTTAATACTTCTACTTTCTTTTTCATCTCCAAATGATTTTGATTTTTTTTCAGCTTTTACTGACAAAAGTTTGGATTGTAGATCTAATAATTCAGAATCCCATTCTCTGATTTTTATTATACATATGTAAATTAAATTATACATTTTTTATATATATGTAAGCTTTTAATGAGTCCCATATCATTATTTTATTTATCTCCGTGGTGTAATTAATATCTAATAAGAACTGTAATTCAGATAATACCCAGGGTTTGAACTCTTTAATTTTAGTTATTTATGCTGGAATTATAGAGTTAAAGATTAATGGTTTGTACCCATTTTGAAGTTTTAGTATAAATGAATTGTGGTCTGAAAAGGGGCAGGGAGTAATTGAGGAATTAATGATTTTAGATTGTAAGTCATGGGCAGCAAATATTTTATCTGTTCTAGTTTGGGTACCAAATCTGTGATTTTGATGGGAAAACAACAAAGATTTATCTTCTTTAAATTTGAAAGTATCTATAAGATGAAATAATCCTACCCACTTGTATAAAGCCTTTTATACAGCAGATGTACGCAGTGGTCTTTTATTTGTAGTTTCAGAAATTTCAAATGTGCAGTTAAATTATCCTCCTAATATTAAGTTGCCTTTATAATTATTGGAAATGAAATCCAAGTGTTTTTTAACAGTTCCTGTTCCAATGCCTGGGAACCAGTATAGATTGGCTAGGGTCCATATTCTGTTATTATATTTAAGTATTACTAATGCCATAAGGCCTTCTTTATCTTCCTACTTATAAATGATTTCTGGGTTAATCACATTTGTTTTCCATAAAATTATTACCCCTTTTGTCTTTGTCTTATAAGTGGATTGCACCAATATCATATATTCCTTAGGATTCCATTGGTAATTGTCATTTGTTTTTAAATTAGTTTCTTGAAGGAGCACATTTTGTTCTTTATTCAGTTTTAAATATTTCAGTAGATTTGATCTCTTGCTAGGATTGTTTAAGCCATTGGTATTTAAAGATAATGAAGTTAAATCCATCTTAGGTTATGTAGACTATATATTTTTTGTTTTATTGTGACTATTAAACATTTTCCTCTGATAACTATAAAGTATATGTTTGAGCTGTTAAAGGAAATTATCAGTTTTATACTTTGAGTGTTTACCAATAAAGTAATGTTTTGGTCAGGTATACTAAAAATGTTTTGTGAAATAAATTTAAATTAATAAAAGTTAACAAAACTAAGATCCACACTAGCCATGGAATGAAAATAATTCCTAATTTGATAAACCTAAGTCCATCAGATTGTCACTCATATCTTGACAATCCAGAAAATCTGAGCTCCATAAATTGAATTATCATAAGGAGAATATTTGTAATATGAATAAGCAATGTTTATATTATTTTGAACAGATATAGTACTAGTGTAGATTAGACAGAATTCTAATACAATATAAATGTCTAATTATTGTATAAGCAATTAATATTTAAATGAAGGATAGATGACAATCAATTCAATCATAGTAAAGTAGGATGTATCATATATAAAACCTCAGTAAAAGATTATAGCACACAGTTAATTAACATATTCACCCTTATTGATGAAGTCTTTCAAAACATTACTTAATATAAATAGATGGTAATGATATTTATACCTAATGTTTATAATACAATGTATTTTACTGGATATATCAGAAGTTATATTTCATTGTTTGCCAGCATTTAAGTAATCACTTTGTTTGTTGCTAACTTACTTAAATCATCAAGTTTGTTTTATGTGAACATTGATGAAAGTTGTTGCATTTTAATTATCCATGCATCCCTCTTCCCCCCATTTCCTACACATAAGGATTTTCATATCTGTCATTTCTTATTATAAAATGAGTGAAATTATAGGTTAAAAATAACAAATTCACTTATTGTGATTAATGATTATGAGTTCCCATTCCATATTTATAAATTACCATTTTATGGCATATACTGAAAATGTTTAGATTTAAATGGCAACATTCTATTTTGTATAATCAGCAGAGGTTAAACTCAGTGATTATTGTCAATTTAAAACTATTTGTTCGGAATGTGATTGTTACATTCTGTGACATTCCTAGTTCAGGCTTCTATTGTTTCCCTTGAACAACTTTGTCAGTTTGATGTCATGTATAAAACATTAGTTACCTTGGTAACAGCTTAATTATTGTGTATGGTCAAGATGGGTTACAAAACCACAATTCAAGTTAAAGCAATTATATAACTTGTTATGCACATTTATTTATATGAAAAAATCATCATGCTTCCCCTTGATGTTCAATATAGTGTATGTCATTTATGACAAGTTAAAACAGTAGTGTTATTAAACACAAACCCATGTTATTAAACTGTCTATCATCAATTTAATACTATTTGTTCAGAATATGATGGTTACATTCTGTGACATTTCAAGTTCAGGCTTCTATTGTTTCTCTTGAACAAATTTGTCAGTTTTATGTCATGTATAAAATATCAGTTACCTTGGTAACTGCTTAAGTATTATACATGGTCAAGATGGGTTACAAAAACTATAATTCAAGTTAAAGCAATTACATGACTTTTTATGCATATTTACTTATACAAGAAAATCATCATGCTTCCCCTTGATGTTCAATGTAGTGTATGTCATTTATGACAAGTTAAGACAGTAGTGTTATTATACACAAGCCCATGTTATTAAATTATGTCTTTAATATCTAAATTCAGCATACTGCTTCATCTTATATGACAATTATATATTTTATGTCTAGATTTATTAAAATCATACATTACTTAACTATTGTGTGTTTTTTTTTTTTTTTTTTGGCTGTTGCTTAGTTATTTGAGAGACCACAAGCTATAATGCTTATTCTTATTATTAACTCCTTCCAAGCATGTTTATGCAGTCCTTAGACTTTAAATACATACACACATATCAATACTTCAAGCATGGGCAACAATGCCCATCCAGTTTTACCAGAATACCATTCACTAGTTCATATGGTGTGTTTCCAGGCTGTTCTTAAAATATCCAAACCAATATTTGTCCTGTTCCATTTTACCAGCCTGTTGTAGAGTGGCCACTCTGCCAGTGAACCACTCAACACACCTTACATTCCCACAGATATTTCCACAAAGGAAATCTGATGACTCTCTAGCACTTCCCAGCAACCCCAAACACCCCTATCCCCATATGCCCAACACGTCCGAGCAAGCTCACCCCCCAGACCACTGCAAAGGGTACTGCACAAGATCAAGTGCTCTTAGTCTTTCACAGTAACTCAGAGTTCCACTCTTATGTAAGTCCTTAATGTGTTTGGACCAAAATACATTTTAAATATAAAATTGCGCTTATTATTTATTTATTTTTTATGAAGAATCAACTTAATGAGCTAAACAAAGTGTTGAGAGACCATCAATATGTGTACATATGGTTTAAAACAGCCCTTTTATTTTATATATATATATATATATATATATTTTTTTTTTTAAACCCAAAACTTAATTGCTGAGAATCATCTTGGAGGCTCCTCAGAGCCGTTAAGCATTATCGTCACTCTGTCTCCATTACCATAGCAACCCGGGAGCATATTTTTCTGTTAGTGTCTCTGTGTACTGCATACCAGAGGCTCGAGATGCACCTGAAGCAAAGCTTCACTTCACTGCAACTTCAAGCCTACATTCCCTCCTTTTCAGTGAGGTAGCAGCCAGGAAAAGAACTTAGAGCAAACAGATAAAAAAAAAAAAACCTCCCAACAAGCCGCCACAACAAGAGAACACATTCTTCCAGTCTTCCCACCTCTCACTCAGCAGATGTATAAACAATCTATTCTCTGCTAAAATATCCCAAATCACAGTTTTATTGACCCCCTTCCCCTGGATCCAGGCTAAAACACCAAATGTTTCTTCCTAATATACAAGCATCAGTAAACCTCAATTACAAGTCGCAACACACACCTTCCCAGAGACAAAAACTGCAACATACAACAGCTGCCAGACACAGCTGTATCCACACACACCATGTCAGGCTTAATCAAACAGCACTCAAAGCTATGATACCTGCCATAATTGATATTAACTATGTTTAGACAGAAGAATAATGACATTTGTACTAGCTGACAGACACAGCTGCATCCACTCACACCATTTCAGGATTGATCAGACAGCACTCATGGCTGGAAAGGCCTGCTGTGCTTTAATGTTGTTTTGTTTCAACAGTTTTATTATTGGCCAGACCTTTTTCTTTTGTTCTAGTATTCTGGAAGAATAATCATTGTCAAACCTTATCAGGCTTTGATTGTATTTTAAGGGTGATTTTCTCCAAGCAGATTTTAATATTAGTTCCTTGTCCAGAAATGAAAGAAATTTTATAACTATGGATCTAGTTGGAGTATTTGTTGAGTTAAAAGCAGGTTTCTTCAGTGTTCTATACATCCTTTCAATTTCAAATGAAAGTCCCTCTTTAAAGTTTAAAAATTCAGGAATCCAGGTTGTTAAGAATGAAATAATGTCTTCTCCTTCAGTGTTTTCAGGCAGACCAAATATCCTTATGTTTCTCCTTTCCCTGTTTTCTAAGTTATCTATTTTGTTAAGTAGCCATGTATTCTGTTTAAGTAGAACTTCTTTTTGGAATTCTTCCTCTTTGAGTCTCCCTTCAATGTCATTTAGAGAAGTCTCTGTATTTGTTATTTTTGTATGGTGTTGCTGTAATAGTTCCTTAAGAGTATCAGTCTGTTTCTGAGAATTTAATTTGAGGTTTTCTAAGTCATTTTTAAAGTCAACCATCTTCAAAGATAGTTCCTGTAAGGTAGATGTCATCAATTGCAGTTCTTTTTTCAAAGCAGCATCTGGATGAGAATTCTTTGAGTTGTTCATATTCTCTGAGTCAGTATATCTCCAAGTTATTTGACAGGAACATTTTTGTACATCTCCACCAAAATTGATATTTATGTAATTTAGTAGTTTATCTATAGATTTCTGACATTTTAAACTTGAAAATAATAAAATTTTCCTATATTATTATACTAGTTTATGGAGCTCTCAGAATTCACTATTCTCAGTTGGCCATCTAGGCTCTGCCCCCCCCCCCCCATGAAAGACTTTTTGACCATTAATCCCTGTCTTCTAAAACTGGTTGAAGGGGAATATTGTCATGTGCCGTTGAGAAGCAACTGCCATCTCACTTCTCTTTTTTCTAAAAATATTTTTACATCCCCTCCTCTCAGATTAATATTTAACTTCTCTAAAATAGAAAATTTAAAAATATCACATTCCAAACTGGATTCCAAATGCCCAAATAAGCAATTATTACTATTTTACTTCTTGATATGATACAAATGCTCATATATTCTGCTCTTGAAGGCTCTGTCCATTTTCCTGATATAAAAAACCAGACAGGACATACATTTAGCCAAATAAATAAAATGTTTTGTACCACAATTGCCTCTTATAAAATAAATTTTAGTCTTAGTAATGTTATCCAGCGTTATGGTCACCTCATTGGCTAAACGGTCAACAAATGTAAAATAAGATAAATACATAAAATAAAATAAATGATCAACATTTTCTGGTACCAACTAATGTCCTTTTATTAGACTTCAAATTAAACATCCCATGTTCAAAGTTGTTTTTTAAGTTATCCCCTGTTTTATACACAAAGCTGGGTCTGTCGCCCAACAAATTAAATACCTCTGGGTTACTTCTAAGTATATACTTCTTTTAGAAACACTTTTAACCTCCTTAACTTAAGGACTATATTCCAGTGTACACTATTTATATATATATATATATATATATATATATATATATATATATATATATATATATATATATATATATATATATATATATGTGTGTGTGTGTGTGTGTGTGTATATATATATATATATATATATATATATATATATATATATATATATATATATATTCATGCACCAATTCTGACTAGTAACCCTCCTTTTACCTCCCCTTCCTCTCCCCTCCCCTAGCCACCCTGCCTCCACTCCATTGGATCATTGCATTCCTTCCTCTGCAGGCTCTGGCTCACCCTTTACCCTCCCCTTCTCTCTTCAATCAATTTCTCAGACCTGTTATAACATGCTTAACTACCTCACTTCATCTCAACTCTAAATCCATATCCAACTGACTTACACCTAGCTTCCTCTCACTACCATGTATACGAAGTCTCCTCTCTTACTCCTCTATCTTCCCCTTCCATCCTATTAGCCCTTCTAGCTTCTTCCACCTTAGTGTGGAGCTTCTGCTTCATATCTGCTTGGGTTTAGTGCAATATTTGTATATAAGATATAGGTTTATGAGTTTAGAACAGTATTTGTTTGAGCTTAGTACTATCTGTATATGCATCCTACCCTCTAGCTAGACATTGGTATATCTGTTCATTACTATGTTTCATATTGTATGTATAGCTAATGTTTGCTGCAGTAAGTATTATTTGCTATTGTATGTATATTCAGTTGCTCTTCATGTACTCTGCTGTTCATTGATTGTTCTGTGGAGCTTTTCTCCCCGGGCCGCCACTGAAAAGGACCTGTGTCCAGTTGGAATTTCCCAGTAAACAAATGTAAATAAAAACAATAAATAGTACTAAAGCCCTACAAAAGCACTAGTCTCTGGTTGTTTGGTATTTACAGTGTTGCTACTTTCGTGAGTTTATTTATAAATTGTGTTAAGTGTTTGGACAGATACATACCAAAGGGTACATTATACTTAATGTACAGCCTAATTAGTACCAAATATAGTGGAATAATCACATCCCTTGAGCTGTACACCATACCCTTACTAATAAGTTGTGCAATGAAGAAGACTTTTGTTACAATAGTGGGTAGTAGGTGACTGAAGAACAGATCATGGTCTACATAGTTTCCCAGGCCCCCAATTACTGAATCAATTTTCAGGGGTTTGTTGTTGATGTAAAAGTTACAGGGGAAATCATGCTTGCAGAAGGATACTATTGTGCATTATTTGGCATTTAGTTTTAGGCTATGGTTTTGTCACCATCTGTTTGTCTGGGAAAGGGCTTCTTCGTGGAGCTTGGTGTCTTCCAGAAGGTTTATGATAGCATCAAGTTTAAAGTCATCTGCAAACGTGGTTGTCCATAAACCCTTAACATTAGCTTTACACTTCTTCTTCTTCTTTCGGCTGCTACCATTAGGGGTCACCAGAGCAGATCAACTGTCTCCATTTCTTCCTGTCCTTTGCATCTTGCTCTGTCACACCAACCACCTGCATGTCCTCTCTCACCACATCCATAAACCTTATCTTAGGCCTTCCTCTTTTCCTGTTACCTGGCAGCTTCATCTTTAGCATCTTTTTCCCAATATACTCTGCATCCCTCCTCAGCACATGTCCAAACCAACATAATCTTGCCTCTCTGGCTTTGTCTCCAAACCTTCCAACCCGGGCTGACCCTCTAATATACTTATTCCTAATCCTGTCTACCATCATCACACCCAGTGCAAATCTTAACATCTTCAACTGTGCCACTTCAAGCTCTGACTCCTGCCTTATTGTCAGTGCCACTGTCTCTAACCCATATAACATAGCTGGTCTCACTACCCTCTTGCAGACCTTCCCTTTCACTCTTACTGGTACTCGTCTGTCACAAATCACTCCTGACACTCTTCTCCACCCACTTCATCCTGCCTGTACTCTCTTCTTCACATCTCTTCCACACTCACTATTACTCTGAACTGTTGATCCCAAGTATTTAAACTCGTCCATCTTTGCCACCTCTACTCCTTGCATCCTCACCATTCCTCTATCATCCCTCTCATTCACACACATATATTCTGTCTTAGTCCTGCTGACCTTCATTCCTCTTCTCTCTAGAGCATATCTCCACCACTCCAGGGTCTCCTCCACCTGTTCCCTACTCTCATTACAGATCACAATGTCATCTGCAAACATCATAGTCCACGGGGACTCCTGTCTGATCTCGTCTGTCAACCTATCCATAACCATTGCAAATAAGAAAGGGCTCAGAGCTGATCCTTGATGTAATCCCACCTCCACCTTAAATGCATCCGTCACTCCCACCACAGACCTCACCGCTGTCACACTACCCTCATACATATCCTGTACCACTCTTACATACTTCTCTGACACTCCCACTTCCTCATACAATACCACAACTCCTCTCTAGGCACCCTGTCATATGCTTTCTCTAAATCCACATTAGCTTTACATTGCAAGAAGTAAATGCCAAAGAGGAGTGGCTGGAGGACTGAACCTTGGGGTATACCACTAGTGACGGGTATTTTGGAGGAGGTAGAGCCACCCAACATAATTACTTAGGTTCTATTAGTGATCCTGTTTGCTAACCAATGAGATATGCAGGGGTTTACATTTAACTGGGTGAATTTATCAACTATACCTAAGTGTGCGATGGTGTTGTACACCTTTGTGAGGTCTAGATATGTGATGTGTATTGATTTTCACTCACCCATTGCTTCAGTAACCTTCTCAAAGAAGTCAACCAAGTTAAGTAAGTAGGATCTGCCCTTGACAAAATTGAACTGGCTTGAGACAAGAGTTTGTAGGTTGCCTATGTCTTTGATTATTAATTCTTTAATGATCGTTTCCATAGCCTGACTAATGAGTCTATAACTACCTGGGTCTGTTGATACTCCACCTTTGTTTTGAGACAGTAAGAGGTTCTCCGGTTTGATTCTCTGCTGGGGTGACTTCTATGTGGAGTCTGCATATCCTCCCTGCATTTGTGTGGGTTTCCTCTGCGTGCTCCGGTTTCCTCCCACATTATCAAGACATGCATCTGGAGAGTTTCTCCCCGGGTCTCAGCTGAAAATTGGTTTTGTTCCAAGTCAGACTTTCCCAGTTAACAAATGTTAAATAAATAAAAAATAATAAGTAAATTTGGCAAAAAGCCTGCTTGGAAGCTGATATTGAATAGCTGCTGTAAGGGTTTAGCAGGTACTGTTTCAGGTGGGCCAGTGGGCAAACTGTTTTGTCATCCAGCCCCATTAAAGCAGTATTCTTGGCCTTGTATAGTGTTTTGTGGGCTTGTTTTTGGGAGATTTTTAAGGGTATGGATGCCTGGTATTTGATCTAGAAATGTGTGGGGGGAGAGGGGGTGAGGTAAGAGCTAAATTTATCCACAAGAAACTGGCTATGTCTTCTGGGTCTGAGTATGTGATATCACTTATTGTTAGCTCTGCACCATGCTGCACTTTGTTTTTGGGGTTTCTAACCCAGTTAAAGAAGGTTTTGTAGTTGTCTTTTGCCAGTGTGGCTGTTTTTACCTCATATCTAACTTTTGTTGATTTGATCTGGATCCAGAGTTCCCTGTTAAGTTTAGCAAGAGTGTTTGACATCTAAAGAGTAACATTTAATTTTTTCAATAAAGGATGTTCCATTTTTAACTCAACTGTGGAGTACCTACTATTTTTTATTTTTATTATGTTGTAGTACATATTTTACAGTTTGATTTTTATTAGTAAATTAGGTATATAACATAATTCAGGGAGTGAACTTCACACCCTCCAGACTGCCGAAGTTTCTTTTTTTTTGTTTTTTTGTTTTTTGTTTGTTTTTTTACATTTAATTTTATATGCAATATTTTTTTTCTTTTATTGTAGAACCTGTTTATATTTGGATTCCACCACTGGGGTTTATTTTTAACTTTGTCATTGCATTTACTTTGGAGGGATACAGGTGCATCTATGCAGCTAATGGATTCCACATACACAAAGAAGTCTTCAGGTCTGAAGGAGATGTTGAGTTTAGCCAGGTCACCATTCATTTTTAGTGGATTAGCATAATATCTGAATACAGAAGTATTGGAGGATGCTTCCGGTTTAAATCTTATGGTGAATGTGACTGATTTATGGTCCAATTTGACTAGGGAGGAGGTTATGACTGTTGGAAACAGAGCTGTTCCATACTGGTGAGAACAAAGTCCAGGATTTTGTCATCTGTATTTGGGGTGCAGACTTGCTGGTCCTGTGAACTTGTATTTGTCCAGAAATCCATGAACATACATGTTAAGGGGCATATAAGTTCTCAGTTAATGGAGAGGTTGTTGAGGTCCCCTAGCCGAATGGTATTTGTTTGAAAGTAAAGGACCTTCATACTAGTCAAGTAGGTGCTATGGGCCAAGGGGGACATAGAGGGGGTCATATTATTGGTTGTGATGTGATAAGGGATTTTTTTTTTTAATGATAAGCTGATCACAAAGGAGTTCCAGGCTTAGACTGTCGGGAGACAGGTTAGTTTTACCCTACTGATGATGTGTTGTTGGAATAGTAATCCTGCTCAGTATGAAAGGAACTGCAGGTTCAGACATCTGGTGTATGTACTTGGCTGAGGAGCCAATGATGTGAAGCTGCCATCTATGGGATTATGACTGAACGTCCCTAAGTCAGACTCCCACCTAAATATAATGATACTGCAGCACCGTGGATCTCCGGTTGGCCAGGGATAGCCAGCCGCAAGGTTGGCAAGGAGCGCCACTCGTCACTGAGTTAGAGCTCGGACAGAAGGGGGCTGCCTCTCTCCAGCAGTGCATCACATGTTCATGGGGAACCGGTTGCTAAATCATTCGTAGATGACCTGTTTTAAAAAATGGAGACACCACCAGCTTTAGTGCCTTTATCTACTGTGGTGGGCCTGAAAATGGTAAGCATTGAAACCTTGCACTGATGAGGTGCCCTCAATGGTCGTGAATCAGGTCTCGGTGATGATTCATATAATGATGCATTCCAGGGTACAGAGTGTCTGTAGAGTGGAGTTCTTTGTTAAGGCTCCTAGCATTGAGCAGCATTGTGTTTATTATGTTAGAAGCTTTTGAAGACTGACATGGCCTAAAAAGGCACTACAGTAGTAGACAAGGTCTTTGCCGATATACAAAAGCCTTGGAGAGATAGGTGCAGGCCATCCCTGGCCAAGAAGATAAGACTATCTGCCATCTCCTCCAAGGCTGATATATATATATTGGACCACCTTTGAATAAGAGCAGAATTTAACCCATTTGTTGAAATCAGTCATTCTGTGATATATATTTGATAGGCTTTTCCACAGAATTGTGCTACACAGAATTTTTTTTACATTTTACTTTTAACAATACTTATTAGGTAGCATCATTCTATATTCCAGCAGTTGCCTGGAAAGCAATCTGTGTCACTCAGAAGTATCAAGAATCACTATAGAGTACATAGACACTAAAGGGGCATCTTCACTTATGGTAACCTTAAATATAAGTGAGAATGTAGGTCTCAGTTACTTGCTATATTCTGATTCCACATGCACCATAAAGTTAGTGAGTGGAAATATTATATGAGATTCATAGAGAAGGAATGCATACCTAAGCAGAAATAATCTTTAAGGAGGCAGACATGATTTAAGTAGAGCATAGCTCCTGCATACTGAGGAAAGGAACATTATAGCTCCTGCATACTGAGCAAAGGAGCAGCATAGCTCCTGCATACTGCGCAAAGGACCAGCGTAGCTTTTGCATACTGAGCAAAGGACCAGCGTAGCTCCTGCACACTGAGCAAAGGACCAGCGTAGCTCCTACATACTGAGCAAAGGACCAGCGTAGCTCCTGCATACTGAGCAAAGGACCAGCGTAGCTCCTGCACACTGAGCAAAGGACCAGTGTAGCTCCTGCATACTGAGCAAAGGACCATCGTAGCTCCTGCATACTGACCAAAGGACCAGCATAGGACTGCATACTGAGTAAAGGACCACATAAGAAAAGGGAGGTGCAGCAGTAATAAGATAAACAGTGTTAGGCTGCTGTACAGCTGGAGCAGCACTACAGTAGTATGCATGGCCAATGTGACTGTTATCACAGGTACGGCAGGCTAGACCAGCCACGTCAAGGCACCCTCATACACCCAATGTAGTGAAGTATGGCTGTAGCTGTAGCACCTGACCAGTGCATGAAGAACAACCCAGCTGAGCAAACTGGCCAACAGGAAGACCAGTGTGGGTGTGCACAGCAGAGGGACAAACCTGTTCATCATATAAATGATGAGAAAATAATGTAAACAGGAAAGCGGGGAATGAGAGAACAACAAGAACAGGTAAACCGAGAAGGATGATAATAAGGTAAGGAAAAGTTATATTTTATAAGTTTTACTAAAGAAGTGTAGATGGGGAAGGTACTGAGAGATCGCTTTGGGGTGAAGAGAGGGAGAAGGACAGGTAGCATGGACAGACAGACAGACAAGCACAGAACACAGATGTAGGCAGAAGAGGCATGCACACACAAGGTGGGGAAGAACAGTGAGAGGACATGTATGTATACACGGTGGATGATTGGTGAAGGGAGGGTTGGAGAATGAACAAGTAATGGGAAATGACCCATGAGGGAGGGAACATTTCAGGATGGGGATAGTGGGGTCATGGCAAGGTTGGCTTCTAGGATGGCCTGGGATGGATGGCAACAAACTCAAGCATCACTCACCTAGGTGGGCTGATAGTGTAGGCCAAGTGTTCCTCTGTAGGCCCGATGGTTGAGGCCTGTGGGTTTTGTGATTATACCAGTCACGTATGAAGGCACTCAGCACTCAGTGCAGCAATTAGTTGATGATGAATCTGAGCAGTGACCAGTCTCCACACTTCATGTTGGGAGACCCCCTGTCCACCTTCAGCAGAGCGGCTTTCATACTCCTTCATGAGAGGCAGACATGGAGGGGGTAGCAGTGACTCCTATGCCTTCAGCACAGCATCCATTATCCCCTGTGGAAAAACATTCTTTGTGGCTGCTTGTCACTGAACAAAAGGTGTAGTGTCTGATGGAGATTGAAGTATTCTGGATCATTCCTTCCCCTTTTAACAACTGGACCAGCAGAATGATGATAAAATAGGAAAAAAATCATTAGACTTATATGCAAAAGGAGGATTTGGCTGGTTTGTTCTGCAAAACATACATATCACACTGCCTGGAAAGCATTCAGATCGTAGTCATCTGTCACAAGTAAACAAAATGCACACTGTTAAGTATACATGTACAACAGGTAAGAGAGAAGAAGACAGTCATACAGAAAAAATGTTTATAGTGCATCTCTGGCTCCTTCTGTCTTGCCTCTGCTTCTCATTGGTGAATTAGATAAGTATGGTACCATTTCAGGTTACTATATGAATGCCTAACTCCTCAGCAGAAAGGGTGATACCACTGGTATCATTCAATATTCCTGCCTTCTCATGTCAGGTGTCCACTTTCTTCGAAGGCCACCACAATTATCTAGCAGGCACAACCTAAAGTTCCTGCATAGGAAGAACAGAAAAATCCTGCTTTCCCTGGAACACCATGCTGGAGCAGTCCATTCCACAGTTCCTCAAGTAGCTATCTGCACACATACAAGTCTACATGATGGGCAAGATAGCAGTCATATGTGCATGGATGCACAATTGTGAATCACATGTTGTGCAACATAATGCTGCAGTGCAGCGTTATGTGTGTACACATAGCATATAAATAACTGTACAGGTCACATGCTTCAAGATAGGTTCATAGGTAGGTACTAGGCTATTGGCCCTGGGGCCTATACAAGCCCAGACAAAAAGGTACCCTGGCTTTTGCCACCCAAGAAAATTATTTTCCTGTGCCACTGTCGAGCAGAGCCACAGAGGTGATCCCCAGGGTGAATTTCCTATTGCCCATCCAATCATCAAGATTTTTCTTGAAGAGTGCTAATGAGGAGCTTTGTTTGATATATTGCTATATATAATATATATTATGGCTCCTAGTTTGTAGTCATCTGTGAACTTCGTTATCCAAAGACCTTCTGTGTTAGCCTGTACTTCAGAGAAGTAGATACCAAACAGGAGAGGACCCGGACTGATCCCTGTGGTACTCCACTTGTCACCTGTCTGAAGTCGGATTTGGAGTCTGTTACTTTCACAGTGTGGGTTCTGTCAGTGAGCCATTTGGCAACCCATCTTGTGACATAGGGATTTATACCTAGTTTAGTGAGTTTATCTTTAATTCCAGAGTGGGGGATGGTGTCAAAAGCCATGGCAAGATATAGATAGGCTGTGTGAACCACCTTACCCTTCTCTACAGCTTTGATGACTGCTTCAAAGAAGTCTATCAGGTTTAGGAGACATGATCTGCCTTTTACAAACCCGAACTGGGTGGGTTCCAGAGTTTGGAGATTACCAATGTCTTTGTTTATAAGTTCCATGATGATACGTTCCATGGCCTTGCAGACCAGGCTCGTCAGGCTAATGGGGCGGTAGTTCCTAGGGTCCGTGGTGGCTCCCCCCTTGTGGAATGGGATAACCGTTGCTGTGCACCATTCAGCAGGCACAAAGCCTGATGTGAGGCTATGATTGAACATGGTACTTGGGTAGGGTGCCAGTTAATTCTGTAGTTCGTGTAGAACTCAGCCTGGGATGTTGTCTGGTCCCATGGATGCTGTGTTCTTGGCTTTGGAGAGTGTGGTTTTTATCTGTGCAGCCGTGATTACAGGAACTTTGCATTCTTCCAGTATAGAGATGGTCTTTTTAGGGGGTGAGAGGGGGGGTAAAGTTAGCACTGAACCTATCTGCCAGGATGTTGGCAATATCAGTTGGGTCTGTATATTTAGTGCCATTGTGCTGTAACTCAGAGCAGATCTGAGTGTTGCCATTCAGATTCTTGACATAGCCATAGAATGCTTTGTGGTTGCCTTTAGTATTAGTGGCAATTTTGTTTTTGTAACTAGCTTTGGAGGATTTTATCAGGGATCACAGCTTATTACTGAGGCTGACCAGGGAGCTCCTCCACTCATGGGGTTTTACTCTCTTTTGCAACAGTTTCTTCCTTCTGTTGTACAGTTTGTTTATGGCACTGGACCACCAGATTGGCTTCCATTTTTTGGAGGATAGCGTCTTGGTTCTGATTGGAATAGCATGATCCATGCACTCATGTAAGTGCTTATAAAGTGCAATTGTGTAGGATTCAGTAGTCATAACTGTATTGTCCATCTGCATGGGTGTCATGAAGTTCACCACTTCTGTTTTAAGAAGCATAAAGTTGGCTTTGGAGAAATTTTTTACCATGGTTTCCTTAATGGGGGGTGGAAGCAGGATGTGGATATCTAGGGTAATTAGCTTATGATCGGATCAGACCAATGAGGCATTGACTTCAGGTGTGGAACACCGGTCACTCATATTGGTAATGACTAGATCTAGGATATTGTTGCCCCTGGTGGGGGTGTGGATAAGTTGATCCAGGACATTGGAGTTTATGAATTCCAGAAAGCGTTGAGCAAAGGAGTTGGCACATGAGTAGTTTTCCCAGTTAATGGTGGGGTAGTTGAAATCGCCCATTATTAGGGTGTTTGTTTGAACCCTAATATTTTCCAGTACATCAAGAAAAGAGGAGTGGGAATCCTGGGGCATGGTGGGTGATCTGTAGCAAGCTACAATTTAGATTGCAGTTTTGCCCAGAGTTAGTTGCACTTGGATAACCTCGGCTGCATTATGCTGAGCAACTAGCCTGGAGGTGTGGATATCCTTAATGAATATGGATACACCTCTGCCTTTGGTGTTCCAGTCCAGGTTACAGAGCCAAAAGGTGTGGTATGAGTTATAACCTGGTAGTGCAGGGGTGCTCTCTGGAGTCTTGAACCAGGTCTCAGTCACTGCACAGATATTGATGTTCTCCATTTTAAGGAGTGCCTCAAGTGAGTGCATTTTGAGATTTAGACTTCTGGCATTGAGTAGCATCACCCTCAGTTTTTGCTTGCCTGTTCCTGTTACGGTGGTGAATTTGTCATTTGAACCTTGCCTAAAAAAGGCACTATAGGGGCAGCAAGAACCTTAGCTAGTATCCAGAATCCCAGGGGTGACAGGTGCAGGCCATCTCTGCCAAAGCATCGTGGTCTGTCGACCATGTCATCCCAGGCAGACAGATACTGGATCCCTTTAGAATGGCACCAGAAGCTTAGCCAATTGTTGAAGTCAATCATTTTGTCCTTGTACTGCGGCATCATTCTGGGTGATGGCAGAATGCTACTCAGGGCTAGGGTCATACCTGCCTGGGCTACAAGATCAGAGACCTCTTCCATGTCTCTTTTCATGTAGTCCAGGGAGGTACAGCTCAGGTCATTCACACCAACATGGACAATGACAGAGTCATATTTGTACTTGTTGTGGAGTGACCTGAGAGCGTGGGTTATGTGGTGGATCCTGGCACCCGACAGGCAGCTGACAGTAACCTTCTCCTTGTTTAGCCTGGTGAGTGGGACATCAGTGTGCCTAACTATAGAGTCGCCTATGACTAGTGTGTTGGGTACGTTGTTTTGCCTTATTGGCTGTGGTTGAGTGGCACACCAAGTCTGCAGGCTATGTGTCATTTGGGTTGTGTTGGGGGGTGGAGGTTGCTTTCATTTATGCTTTGGAGGTCTCTGTTGCTTGAGCAGATTATTATTGAGAGCCTTCGCGAATGTTTTTGTTTTTCTACGTGTGGATTTTGGTGGTGTAGATTTAGTGAGACTATGTGATGTGTGTGGTGTGGTGCAAGTGTTTACCTATCAAGTTCAGTCTTGATTGGAGAGAGCTTTACCTCCAGTTTGGCTAGATAAGTGCATCTCTCACAGGTTGTAGTGTTGGGTGGTAGGAGGAGAGAGTTGTCTGTGTACATGAGGCAATTTCTACATTGCCCCAAGATGCCCAGATTCATCAGATAGACAGGAGAGAACACTGGGAGCTGACCCTTGGACATGCCTGAATAAAAAATCTATTTTCCTCTAGATAAGTGAGGAAAGTGAGTACAAGAGCTGTTTTTCCTCTAAGCAAGTGAAGAAAGTAAGTACCAAAACTTTTTCCTCTAGGTAATGAGGAAGGTTCAGTGCTGTAGTAATTAGTAGGTTATTTAGTGCTTACAAGTTCTGAACAAGTGCTGATCACGAATAAGCAAATTCAATAGCTAAAAGTAAGAATCTGTATCTGGACTAAACTAGTTACAGGAAAGGGGGGAAAACAAGTGCAAATGTGAGCTTTTAAATCAGAAAGTTGAGAGAGATGGGAAAACTGCCCAAACGGCCAGTAACTACAATTTCTGGGCCAGAACCACTCCTTATGTGGTAGCTAGGTTACCTAGTGCTTACCACTCCCACTGATAAGCTAGAAGGCTTCCCTCCAACACAGAAAGCTTGAGGGGGGGGGGCTCAGAAGCTTACATACAGTCCTGGATACAGCAAATCTGAATCTAGACTACACTAGTTACAGGAAAGGTATTTTTTTATATATACAGAAAAATAGCTAAAACAGCAGTCAAAACAATTCAAATACAGTGCAAGCTAGCACACTTGAGTATGTAGCAATGTTAGACCAAACAGTTTAAAAAATGCAATTAAATTAAAAATGACTAAAAACAATGCAGAAGGAGTCTATTAGGTAGAATGAAGTAAAGAGATGTGACTGGGGGGACTGTCCCAGATCAAATCTACAGTGGGGGCAGGCAACTGCAAAAGCCTCCAAATTTAAACAACAACACAGGAATAGGGAGGGTGGATATGGGAAAACCAACACCTAGAGCAGAGATCTGAAAAGCTATACAGTGAAGCAAAAATAACAATGTACAACTCTGAAGTCAGCCAGCAGTGATATAAAATTAGTCAAACAACAATTATCAGTTCACAACTCTGAAGTGCCATAAAAATATACTCAGCTCTGTATATCTCCATTTAGTTTGAAGAGCACTCTTTCAGGACACAGGAAGGCTCCAACAATGAGATGACTGTAATGTGCATGGCTCATGCTGAACTGTATGGGTAGAAGACTTCACTCTGGTACTGATTTACAGATAGTGAGACTAAATGACTTCATTAGCAATAACCATTGTGCTAACTGCCCCTTGTTAGCAAGCCATAATGTGTCAGTGCCATTTTGCGTAACACTGCTTACAGCCATACAGCTTTGAAATACATGAAGTTAACTAAAGCTTATGTAAACATAGAGCTTAACAGAGATAAAGATGGAGTCCTGGCTTGGTGAAGTAGCTTTAGAATTAACAATAAACCCTGTAATAGATGTCAGAGAGAATGAGGCAGATGTCATTTGGTAAGTGCCACTGGGAACCCATGTCACTGCCATGGCAGAGCACTATCTGCATGTGACGGGAATGAAACTTTGAACAGAGAAAACTGTGGTGCGAACATGATGTAAGAGGTTTGTTGTTCCAAGGCCATATGTTGAGGCATTGTTATAACACATAAATGGGGGAGGGGGGTTGAGGCTGTGCATAACTCTAACTGCAGCTAATAATCCGGTGCCCACAGTGTACCATATACACCCAATGGCTGACACATTTTGCCCACAGGTGCACAGATATTGGCATGGTCATTTAAGTGAGGCAACACCTTGAAAAGTTCACCAGCCAGAGAATGAAGCATTGCTACTGGCCTTCTGCACACATAGCATGTGTCTTCTGGGAAAATGGGCTGTAGACAAGCATTATAAGGATGAGATTTGTCAGGCACTAGGGCATGATGTAAATGCTTTTAGCAGCCATAATATGTCTCTATAGCAGGTGTGATGTAAGATTACCGATATGCTATTGAATGCAAAGGAAAAGACACAGGACATTGTGACAGATGTGTAGACCACGGGAGATAGACCACTGGCACAGAAGCAGTTAAGGAAATTTTGTTGCCACTTACAAGCCAGGAGCAACTTCCCCTCATACCTGCGAATATCTTGGATAAGGACACTTGGCTGATACCTAGCACCCATGTATCAGTAGTAGATGCACCAAGTTAGTAATGTCTATTATAGCATAATACAACTATACTCTACTACATGTTCAAAATGCAGGACTGATGAAGACCCACCTGCAAATTTATATTTTCAGGCAACTTTGATCTGCAGTTGCAGCAACCTGCCTGACCTCATATACCTGTCAATGTACACTGTAGTGGTATATTCAAGTGTATCTGTATCACTGTGCATGCCAGAGGCATATGTGCTTGGACTGAAAATGGTGTCATGTGCTCACACTTTCAAAGGTTCCACAAGTGGAGAGTTCAGCACAACAGGACAACACAGGGCAGATATCAGCAGGGCTCCTCTGAATAAAGATTACAACAACAACATGCATGTGTCACAGTCTGATGACATAGTAGTACTGTCTGCAACACTACTTTGGGAGATGTCACCTACATCCACCATTACAAAGGCCCCTGTAGAAGTGCAGGCTGAGTACACAACCTCACCAGTAAATGACAGAGTTCCTGTACCAAAGAATCCCTCATGGGCTGCAGCTATGTCTCCATCCCACACAGCTGCACCATCTCAGAGGTGTGCATACCCACCACAGGGGACAGACTGGGGGTGCCATCACAACTCCAGAAATGTCATTGATAGCAGAATTAATCAGTCAATGTGAAGCTATCAGTGACTCAGTCATAGATAGTTGCTACCTATTGAACTGTGAAGATGGTGAGTGCACTGTGTCATTTGTGGAAAGATGGGCACCAGGTGCATAGTAACATGGAGTAGAGGCACAGTGTTGTTGAGGTGACCATTGACAAATGTTGCCTCAGTAGATGCCTCCATAAGACACATTGAAACCACCATCTGGTCACCAAGGACTAGACAGTGGGAGGGTCCAGATGCAAAGTGCTCAAGTACAGGCCATACCACATCAGAATACACAGGCTCTTAGTGAGACTGTATCAGTGTCACCTGTAGGCATGCAACCTTAGTCATAGGTATCATTTAGGTCATGGGTGACACCTCTCAGATCACCACATGCATTGTCCCACAGTTCTGTCCCTTCCCTGCCATTGACTACCCTGAACCCTAGCATTGCAAGCCAACACAGTAGACACTACCAATGGTCACATCATGGAAGTGTGACTCCACCACTAGAAAATGCGATCCTTGATTCCCCACAATTTCCTAGAGTATATGGATGTCACAATGCACAGTCTTGCAGACACTAGCTCTATTACCATCTCCCAACAAAGCTTTCTGTGTTTCTGCTGATGCTGCTGTCCCTAGCATGGCTCATGTTGTCCACCACAAACCATTGTAAAGTGGTATGCATCTGTGAGCAGTATCACCATTTCATACACTTCTGAATTAAACGACCATATTGGGTTACTTCATTTACATTGTGTTTATGGCTCACTTACATTTTTGTACATTTATAGGTCATTATGCAGTCATTAGCATGAGCTACATAACATGCTATTTTAACCATTGCTAAGCTATGCTATCAGTGCCTTACTATCACCCACACTCTGTGTATTTATTTATTTATTTAACATTTGCTTACTGTGAACGTCTGACTGGGACACAACCCATTTTTGACAGATGCCTGGGGAGAAAGGCTCCAGACACATCTTTGGAATGTGGGAGGAAAACGGATTACATGGAGGAAACCCATGTGAATGCAGGGAGGACATGCAGACTACACGCAGAAGGCGCTCCAGCCAAGAATCAAGCTGTGAGGTGACAATGCTCTGTGCTGCACCACTGCACCACCCTGGTAATTCCCTCAGACTTAACACTACCTGTGCTTATTTGTGCAGCACAATGCACAATCTCTGAATCTCAGCCATTATATTTGTGCTTTCTTTTTATGTTAAATGAATATTAGAAACCTGCAACCAAAGACAATACAATGAAACTCAAAGCTGCAGGCTATGATTCTAAAGAAGCTGCTCATTTAGCAGGATCTGGCAGAGATGTACCACCCTGCACTCTGATACCTGTTATGAGCAGAACAGGTCTTTGTTGAGTAAGTTGCACTTACTTACCCAGAACAGTAGATGTTTGAATCCCTCAGTGTTACAGTAGCCCTTAGCTATATGGGTTGTTTCCATCCCAGGAAGCAACATCCAGACAGCATCAAAAAGCTGTGGCTCCACCCCACGCCATCACTCTGACTGATGATCGGCTAATCCTTTGAAGGAAAATTAGTAGTCATAGTGAAGCTTTATTCAGGACATTTTTGCTCATACAATGATAAAAGAGCCTAACAGCCTGAAATAACCAATGAATATTAACAATAAAACATAGAAACTAAACACAACCCTACTTTATATCCCAACTATAACTATATACAGGAGTAGGGGAATGGAGGGTAAAAGTGGTTACTGCAACAGTGAGGAATTCAAGCATCATTCCCACTGCTGCAGTAGCCCTTAGACTGTAAGGGTTGAATACCAAAGCCTATCCATCCTGAGAGGAGTACCGATGTGGATACAGAAGCCCCTGGAGAATTGTCACAGCAGAGTTTGACATGGACCTAGAAAAGGAAACCAGTTTGAAATGCTTTGTAAACGTGTGTACAGTGGACCATGTTGCTACCTCTTGAATGCTTCTTGAGACTACACCTTTCCAATATGCCATTGAAGAAGACAAGGTGGATTTGTCAAGGTGGGAAAAACAACAACAAATAAATAAATAAACAATAGCTAAGGATAATAACTTGGAAATAGCCTGTTTAGACAAAAGGAGTACCCTTTTTGCCCCTTGATAAGAAGTAAATAGCTGATCACCTTTTCTAAAGGGACTGGTTCTGTCAAAATAGTAAATACATTGCCTATGCGTGTCTAATATATGCATATTCTGCCCTCCCTGGTGTTTAGATGCTAGGTAGAAAGATGAAGATTAATGGCTTGATGCAAAGTAAACTCTGAAACTGCTTTGGGCATAAATGAGGGATTTGTTCTTAAAATACCTCATCTCTAGGGAAAATATGATAGGGTTCACCACCATGAGAGCTTGCAACTCAGGCTATCTTCTTGCAGATGTCAGAGCAATGATGAATGCAATTTTCCAAGTCAAGAACCTTAAATCAGATTGATGGGCAGGTTCAAAAGGGACATAGTCAATTTCTCCAGCACATAGTTGAGGCCCCAAGGAGAAGCAACATGGTTATGAGGAGGTGTAGGTGTAAAACCCCTTTCAGAATCTGTTTGACAACAAAAAGGGAAGATAAAGAGGATTCATGGGCAGACATGCTGAAATGGCTGCAAGATGAGTGAGGTCAGAGGAAGGTAACTCATACAAATACTTTAGCACCAGTTGTACAGAATCCCTGATGGGCCACTGGTTATTTGCAAGCCGCCAACTAGAAAACTGCTTCCACTTACCAACATAGGATTTTCTAGGAGCAGGCTTTCTTGCCTCCTTTAGTACTTGCTGTACAGCCTCATAAAATAAGTGCCTAAAAGATATTAAAGTTGAATCAAACAGGCAGTCAGCTGAAGTTGATTAATACTGAGTTGTATCGAACTGCCACCATCGTATGTGAGTTGATCCAATTTATGAGAAAGCTTGTGGTAATTGTACTTAGCCATTTCCATAAGTATGGATAACCAATGTTGGTTATCACAGTTATTTGGGGGTATCCTTTTGAATCATCAGAATGACCCTGGAAATCAGTGGAAAGGGTAGAAACATATAAAGGTACATTCCATTCCAAGGGAATAAATATGCATCTATTTCCAAGGTTTGCTTGCCTGCAGGGAGCCATGGAACAAAACTTGTCTAGTTGCCTGTTTTAAAAGGAGGTGAACACATCTGTTTGAAGTGTTCTCCAGAAGTGGATCAATTCCCAGAAGACCCCCCCCCAATTCAGTTTCCATTCATGAGGGTTTGTCCTGGTTCTGCTCAGCTTGCTTGCCATTATGTTTTGCTCTGAAGGTATGCAGGACACTTTGAGGGTTAAGGAATGCTGAAGAGCTAACTCTCAAGCTATCATCACCAGCCTGCAAAGAGGGTATAACCATGCACATCCCTATTTGTTTCTATACCACCCAAGTGTGATATTGCCCGTAGTCACTTGGAGATGTCCTGGGGACCAAAAGTGATGGGCAGACTTCAAAGCATGAATTACAGCAAACATCTCTTTTAAACTGATGTTCTTTGATCTGTCTGAAGGATTCCATTGCCCTTGTACTTTTAACTGTCTGGAAACTGCTTTGCAAGCAAAATCTAACACACCAGCAATGGCTGACTGGATTGGGTTATGAGGAGAAAAGGGTAGACCTGGGTTCAGTTGAATTTGTTGTCTCCACCAAAGCAACTCCCTTTTTATAAAGTCCAGAGAATGCAAATGCTGGGTCAATGTGTTTTTTTTTTTTAGAAACCAACGTATCTTTCTTATGTGTAATCTGGCAAGAAATATCATGAGAAATAAAGAAGCCATAAACCCTAGGATCCTGAGAAATTCTGTTACAGAAGTCTGAGACTGGTTGGAGAAGTTCATGAAAAAATCCAGGTAAAGATCCACCTTGTCTAGTGTTAAAAAGGTCTTTTGAAGAAAAGAATCTATAAGGCATCCCAGAAACACAGTCCTGTGAGATGGAGTCAAGAAGGATTCCACAATATTTATCTGGAAAAGCAGATTGATCAAAAGAGACATAATCTATGTTGATGCCTCTTGACATTTGAATAAAGACTCTGCAAAAGTAAGCAAGTCATCTAAATAAGGAAAGATATGAATGACATTCAGTCTGCAATAAGCTATGACTGGGGCTAGGCAATTTTCGAATACCCTTGGGGCTGTAGATAAACCAACAGTAAGTCAGAGGACTGATAAGGTGACCCAGAAAAAGAGAACCTTAGAAATATTTTGAACTCTATAGCTATGGCAATATGATATAAAGCAACTTTTAGGTCTGGACGTACAGAGCAGCGCATGTGAGAAATGAGAAGTAACAGGTTCCGGAGGGTCAACAATACTATGAACTTTTGAACTTTCACATAAATGATTTTAGAAATGAAATATCTAGTACTGTCTTCAATAGCCCTCTTTCTGTGCTACCAGAAACATTGTGGAATAGAAGCCTTTGTCCCTTTGAGTTAGAGGCACTGGTTCTATGACTTCCTTGGTGTATAAAGACTGAGGAGCCTAAGGAAAAATTCTATATGGTTTGTAGGGTGGGAAGGTATTCCCCTGAAAAGAGGTTTCTGTATCCCATGCCATCTATAGCCCTCCAGCACAACGTTTGGCACCCAGGAATCCAAGACAATCTTTTGCTGAAGGGGAATTTTGTGGGACAGTTTTTGGGACTGATATGTAGATATTAGATATTGGCTGGGGGAGAGTGAGAAAGGTAAATAATGTTGGCACAATTGTTCTATATTTTCCGTCTGTCCCTTTTTCTGAAAAGATCCTTGTTTTTTATTGTTGCTTCCCTCCAGCCGTCTTTTCTTTACATTTTGTTTGTCAAGGAGGACTGGTTTTGTTTACTTGCATTTTTACTGTAAGAGGGAAGCCTATAAGATTTGTATTAGGGTACATGAAATATCTTAAGAAACTCCCTAAATTAATTTCCCTATTTCATCATATTGTTTGAGAACCTACATAACAGAAGAGTCAAACAATACCTCCTTATCTAAAGCTGAATCCAAAATTTCAACTTTTACCTCATCAGTAAACTTTTGGCTACATGTCCAAGCAAACTTTTTCAACACTGTTGCAGTATCAGTGGATCTAGACACAGTATCTGGACAATCATACACACTCTTCAAAGCATGTTTAGATACCTGGGAAAATGTAGAAACAGTTTAGTTCAGAAAAGAGCTTTTTTCTGTAGGAAGAGTGGAAGCTAATTCCCTCAGACTGTTCATATGACATAGCATAAATTTTCACATGTATGCCTGCTAATTCAGAATTATGAAGGCTAAAATGGAAGCAGAAAACATTATCTTACTTACGCAATAGAACAGTTTACCCTCCTTATCACCAGAAGAAGGGCTGGTATGGTAGTAAAACAAATTCCCAAGTCATAGTTTTAAATTTGTCATACTGGAACAGTTGCAAAAAAAAAAAAAAAACAGGGGGGGGACCAAAACCCCAGGGGGAGGGACCATGGGGTATTTTTTTAGAACATAGAGAATTGTGGTGGGTTTTACACTTGAATGCATCTCCTTATCCAGGGTTGAATGGTGTACTGTCTATTTCTTGTGAGTTAAAATTAAAAACCTTTGCTAGATAGTTATATATAAATAATTATATAAATGTTTTTAAAAATGCATTGTTAAAAGTATTTCATTTTAATATGTTGTTGTTTTAAAGTGCTATGTCTTTAAGATTTAAGTGGTTGGGTTGGGCTATAAAAGAGTTTGTCATATGATTTTTTTGAATGTCTGAAGAAGGCCGGTATTTTCTAGTCGAAAACACTTATGGAATAAAGTTTTAAAGGTGTTTATGAAATAATGTTTTAAAGGTGTTTTAAAAAGTGTGTTTCTCACAAATTCTGCCTCCTGGATTATTACCATTTTTCTAAGTTTTTGGTTTTTGCTTGTTGCTGATATGGAGAATCAGTCTGTTGCCAGTATGAGACAAAATGGAAATGGCAGGAGGGTCGGACCTAAGATGATAGAAAAAAATGTATTAGCCTGAGATACCTTATACAGCTTATCTGCTTCTTTAGGGACTGTCGGCTGTGTATCAGGATGACTACAGGCACCATTTAACACATTCTCCAGGACTGGTGATATACAAAGGATGGGCATGAAATAGGCATATCCATTTGTAACATATAATAATACCTCCTCTGTTCAGGGCCAACATTTATTTGTTCCTATAAAAATACCTTATTTGTCCTGGCAATGGTTTGTTTACATGAAAATTCCTCCATGGGAGAATAATAATTAAAGGTTCAACACAATTTGAGAGTTGGGCTTGGGAATCTGCAGGAGAAGAAGCTCTATCTCTGTCAAAATCAGAATCATCAGACCCTGTTTCCTCTGAAATAATTAGACAGGAAATATCCATCTTGAAATGATTTTGTGTGCCAGGATTTATTGCCTGTAATGCATATCTAGCCAAGGTAAGGAACTCATATTTTTAATAGTAATAACCAGAAGAGCAATATTTAACTTTTTGTTTTTTTTCTAATTGGAGTTCCAGGATAGGAGGACCGATGTGAAAGAGGGATGTCTGCCTGCTGTAATGGTCTCTTGCCCTGGTTACCTTCAGAAGAATTTCTCGGAGTGTCTCCCATACCCAGAGAAGATGGTTCTCCCATGCCCATGTCAGACACTGGAACAGTCAAAAAGGAAATGGCTGACCCCTGGTTCATGCTGACTGAAAAGACTACAACAGAGTAATCCAGAGAGGAAAGTGAATGGCCTGAGGAACAACTAATGGTCACTACAGGTTTTCTCACTATCGACTGAGGCAAATACTGAGTCTGCGACAATGGCAAGGACTCCTTGGTAAAAGATTTTTTCTTTCTAGATACTGTGGGAGAAGAGACAGCCATACCAGAGTGAGTATCCATTCTGAAACTAGGGAAGAAGCACCAAAAGTGGTAAGCATTGCAGGGGTGAGTTGGTAAAAAGGAGCGTTGTCAGTGAGTGTTCACAAGCAGCACACATACACTCACACAACACTTTCCACCCCCATCTAAAAGTAGAACAGAATTTTCTTGTCACTACTGTTCAAGCACTCACACACTTTGACAGAATCAAGATGGCAGGTAGGTTGTCATGTAGTAAGCATAAGCATTAGATGGATAGAATGTTTCCCACCCATTCCTCTTTAAACTTTTCTGGCCCACAAAATTCAAAATTTACATAAGTAGTAAAACATTTTTCAAAAAATTAGTCGCAAATACTAACATAAACACACTATGCCCATATTAGTGTTCTCTGACAGGAAACTTCAATATTGTGGAAAAAATACCTGATTCTTAAAGAAGAAATACTGTTTTTAGTCAAAAACAGATAAATTGTTATGCTTCATAAAAGGGAAATAATTTCAGAGAGGAGTGAGTTCCCCATTGGGGATTTATCTGGCAGAAACAAAACTAAATGCTGGTTCCTGATCCTGAGAGAAACTGAGATGCTTTTTCTCAACACAGCTAGAAAGTACTGAAGAAAGTTTAAATATGATTCCTGATTTCCCTCTAGGGACTTAGCCAATGAGAAGTCAAACGGATGGGGGCAAGCCAGAGCTCTTTGAAGCAGGCCAGTTATTTTCTGGACAAGAAGCAAACCTTACAGCCTAACAGCTACTGCAGCAATAGGAATGATGGACAGTGATATTTTCCTAACCAAGTATTCTATTCTGAGCAATATACAGTCCTACTCAACAGAGTGCCAACAGCAAAAGCAGCCAGGAGTCTATTGGCCTAAAATACCACTGTGTTAGTATCAATTTATTTACTCATTTATTTATATTTGTTTACCAGGGTAGTACATTGATAAATATTGACAGCTTTCATGCTCAGCCCAGGTGGAATACAAAACATTTCACAAACAAAAAATGCAGAAATATAAGCAGTAACAGAATAATTCAGACTAATTATACATAAAAAAGCTGTGTAGGTACATTCCAATGACAACTTCAGTGCAATCTAGAATTAAGCAGAGTGTAATGTACAGTATATACATTAGTTTCTAAAGTAGGTCAATCTTCAGTGAATCTTGAGCGAGGAGATGAGACTTGTGAATAGTGTCTCAGGTTGTATGAGGAGTTTTTTTCATGAAGTCTAGCTATGAGGGTAATAAATGTGTAGCACTGGAGTAGTTTGTATAACTGGAATCCTAAAAGTAGGCTAAAGCTTTGTTTTATGGGTAGCCATTTGGCTTTTTCTAGGGTGATACAGTGATGCTGACAGACAGTTTGTAAAGGACCGGCAGATGCCATTATAGTGTGGGAATGTTTTTCTTGGAGGCAGAAACGAAAATTGGGAGCCCATATTCATGTTGAGAAAGGAGAACTCCTTTGCCAAAAGCTGCTCTGGCTGGTTGGGATAGAAAATAAGAGATCTTTTTGGACACAAAGAAGAGGAAGTTTATTTTGATTCTCATTTTGTCTACTGCGGAAATGGAAGTTTAGTGACGGATCAAGCAAAGCCATGGGTATTTGAAGGTTGAGGTTGTCTCTACAGAATTGTTGTGCAGGTCAAAGATAGTTAAAGAGTTAGATGCTCAGTGAATTTTCTGTGGAGTTCCAAAAAAGCATAGTTTTGGTCTTGGTGGTGGTTGAGAAGCAGTTTATGGTTTATGAGTCATTGGTGGAGCTCATATAAGTCTGACTGGAGTTGGCACTGAATGTTGTTCTGAGAGTGACCTGATCAGTAAATGACCATGTCATCAGCATAGAGGATAAGTGGGAGATGGGAAAGGACACAAGGAAGTTTGTTAATGAATATGGAGAAAAGGATCGGGCATGAATGAATCCTTGTGGTACACCTTTAGTAACAGGTGCATATCCTGATTGGAAGGATCCTATTTTAACTCTGAAGCATCTGTCAGTGGGGAGGTTTTTAAACCAGTGAGGGGCTATTAGACTGATACCAATTTCAAGCAGTTTGTTTTGGAGAAGGTAGTGGTCAATGAGATCAAATGCCTTTGTCATGGTTATAAATAGAGCACCTGTAAGGAGGCCACTATTAGAGTTTAACAGGAGGTCATCAGTTAGGGACCAAAGTGCTGTCATAGTACTGTGTCCAGGCCAGAGTACATGCTGTTTGGAGGACAGTAGGTGGTACTTCTGGATATAAAGAGAGAGTTGGGTGTAGACAGACTATCTTTTCAGGACGTTTGACTAGAATTGGGAGGATAGATATTGGACAGGAGTAACAGGCATCTTTTGGGTTAGTTTGCTTAGGGAGGAGTTAATTACAACAGTTTTCCAAATCTGACACTTGATGTTTTGTGTGAGACATAGATTATACTCATACCATACCTTTTGGCCACAGAACCAGGACTGAAGCACAAAAGGCAGGGGTGTATCCATATTCATCAAGGATACCCACACCTCCAGGTTAGTGGTACAGTATAATGCATCAGAGATCATCCATGTGCAACTAACAATGGGCAAAACTGCAATCCAAATTGTAGCTTGCTACAGATCACCCACCATGGCCCAGGACCCCCATTCCGCATTTCTGGAGACACTGGGAAATATGAAGGTCCTACCAAACACCTTAATACTGGGTGATTTCAATTACCCAAACATAAACTGGGAGAACTACTCAAGTTCTAACTCCCTTGCCCAATGCTTCCTAGAATGTATAAACTCGAATGCCCTGGATCAACTGTTCAACACCCCCACCAGAGGGAACAACATATTGGACCTGGTCATCACCAACATGGACGACCGGTGTTCCACACCGGAGGTCAACCCCTCACTGGTTAGATCAGACCATGGACTAATCACTCTGGATATCCACATTCTGCCCCACCCCCAATTAAGGAAACCACCATGAAAAACATTTCAAAAGCAAACTTCACGTTACTTAAGACCGAGGTGGAAAGGTTCACAGCCCCATGCTAAAGGACAATGCTGTCCAAGCTGCTGAAACCTTTACAAAGGCACTCTATGAGCATCTGCAGGAATACATGGATTGTGCGATCCCAAGTAAAACCAAGACTCACTCCTCCAAGAAAAGGAAACCAGTCTGGTGGACCCCTGCCATAAACAAGCTATACAATAGAAGGAGGAAACTAGTACAGAAAAGAGTAAAATCCCAAGAAGGAAAGACATCCCTGATCAGTATCAGCAAGAAACTATGATCCCTCATTAAATCATCCAAGGCTAGTTTCAAAAGAAAAATTGCCATTGACTCCAAAGATAACCATAAAGCGTTCTTTAGCTAGGTCAAGAACCTAAGTGGAAACTCTCAGATCTGCTCTGAGTTAGTGCAGAATGGCACAAAATACACTGAACCGACATATTGCCAACATTCTGGCAGACAAGTTTAGTGCAAACTTCACCCCCCTCTCACCCCCTAAAGGGCCTATAACCATACCAGAAGAATGTAGGGTCCCATCAATCACCAACACACAGGTTAAAACAGCCCCATCCAAAGCCAAAAACACAGCTTCAATGGGACCGAACGGTGTCCCAGGCTGTGTCTTACAAGAGCTCTAAAATGAACTAACCCCTCACCTAAACACACTGTTCAAACTCAGCCTCTCTACAGGCTATGTACCCACAGAGTGGAGCACAGCAACAGTTATCCTACTTCACAAAGGTGGAGCCACAACAGACCCCGGGACCTATCGCCCTATAAGCCTATCTAGCCTGGTCTGCAAGGCTATGGAACGCATCATCATGGAACTCATTAACAGAGACATTGGGAACCTCCAAATCTTGGACCCTACCCAGTTTGGCTTTGTTAAGGGCAGATCATGCCTCCTAAACCTGATGGACTTCTTAGAGATAGTTACCAAGGGCATTAGATGAGGGAAAGGAGGTCCACACAGCCTGCCTAGACCTCGCAAAGGCTTTCAACACCATTCCCCATTCTAGTATTATAGACAAGCTCACCAGCTTGAACATAAACCCCTACATCATGAGATGGGTTGCCAACTGGCTCATGGATAGAACCCACATGGTGAGAGTTGCAGGCTCTACGTCCGACTCTAAACCGGTTACAAGTGGTGTCCCCCAGGGCTCAGTCCTAGGACCCCTCCTGTTCGGTATATACTTCTCAGAGTTACAGGCAAGCATAGGAGGACTATGGCTGACCAAGTTCACAGACAACTGCAAACTAGGGGCCATAACTGATTCTCCGGCTGATATAGACACCCTCCAGATGGGTCTCACTGAGACGGATACCTGGTGTCAAAATCATGGCCTCAAGCTAAATGCCAAAAAGTGCATAGTCATCCCCTTTGGAAAAAACAAAGTACCCGCAAACTACCACATAGGTGGTAGTCCCCTAAATGCAGAAAATGTAATAAGGGATCTGGGCACCCAAGTAGATAGTAATCTCTCCTTTGATAATCATATTGTCAAGCAGTTAGAAAATCCTTCTATGTGGCCCACCTAATCACAAAAGGGTTCACATCTAGAACAAAAGAGGATATTGTGCCTCTCTACTCATCACTCATTAGACCCATCATAGAATACAACACCCCATTTGGGATGTACTTTACAAGACACCTACAACAACTGGAAAGACCACAAAAGTACCTCACCAAGAGGATTACTGGCCTCAAACAGATGCCCTATGCAGCCTGACTCAAGAAACTCCAGCTGTACTCGGTTGCATACCGCTTACTCAGAGGTGATCTCTGCCTGACATACAAGGCCATGTCCAACCCAGAATTGTTGGACATGCTCCACCTGAAAAAAAAAAAAAAATCCCCGAGAGCCACATACTCTAGAGATATAAACCTCACCACAACGATAAATAGGACATGCTGGGAGGGATATATTCCTGTCCCAGAGACTCCCCATGCTTTGGAACAGGATTCCAATATGCATCAGGCAGAGCCCCTCATTAACACTCTTCAAGAAAAACCTTGATGGGTAGATGGGAAACAGAAAATTTACACCAGGGATCACTGCAGTGGCTCTGCTGGATAGTGGCGCAGGGAACTAATGGCTCTGCTGGACAGAGGCACAGGGAACTAATCTAAGGGGGTGGCGAAAGCCAACACATTCTGGCTAGCCTTATAAATGCCCTTGGGCAATAGCCTAGTACTTACCTATGAACCTATGAACCTATTATATATGTGGGTGAGAGGAAGACATTGATGCTCTTTGCAGTGATATATGAATCAGAGGTTTATATTGTCAGAGGAAATATTTTCAAGTAGAATAGAAACTTATTTAGGACATATTTGAAGTGGAAGAGGGGATGAATGGTGGCACGGTAGGCAATGCATGATCTGTGGGAAGTTTGGAGTTTATTGATGGGTGATTGCTAAATTCTTTAAGGAAATCTTCCCGAGAAAGTTTTGCTGTACCACATTGAATGGTGTTTGTTGACATGGTATCATGAGGAGGTTTTTTCCTGTAAGTAGGTTAACCTCTTTCCAAAAGTGTTTGGGGGGATGTAAGACTGTAATGGGGTTCTTTGTTTGAAGATTTCTTTTGTGCCCTCTGATGGACTTCTTGACTAGGTTATGCAGGACTATAAAGGAGTTGTGGCTGGCAGTTGTGCGGTCTGCTTCCATTTTTACCATGCCTTATCCCTTAAAGTTAAAAGACATTTGAGTTCAATGGATAGCCATTCCATTTTGGTGAATTTATAAAGCCTGTGGATAAGTTGGAAGAATTTTTGTTTTGCATCTGGAAAAGAAAGTTGTTTAGGCTTACAGCTGCTGTATTAGCATTGTATAATGAGAGTATCTGATTCTAGTTGTGGGCTGTATGAAAGGTTCTGAGTTTGTCTATATTTCTGCTACTCTTCTTTCTGAAGGCTTTTAATACTGGTTATAATTTTATAGAATGCTTGACAACTGTAAAGGTGATTGGGCAGTGGTTTCTTAGTGATGGTGGCAGAATGTTTACGTTGGCAATGGAATATTGTACGTTTGTAATAATCAAGTTGAGTGTGGAGTGTTTGGAAGAACTTGAAGTTAAGTCTTGTTGGTTCTTTTATAAGTTGAAGGAGACCTAGGTCAGCTAGGAAAGTACCCATGTCAGATGAAAGTGGGCCAGGATAATTAAGATGGAATCCACCTAGAATAATTATGTTGTTGTTTTTGGGACATCTATTAAGGATTTTAGTGATGAGTGGTTTGAATTTACTTAGGGGAGAAGGGGATGGTAAATGGCCTGTAACGATCAGTAGTGGTTTGCCTTTGTGAGTTGGAAATTTTAGGAAAATCAAGTCAGTACTGGAGTCTGTGGAGGAGTTTCCTTGAACAATGACTTGTTAGTTCTGTACAAAATTAGAAAGCCTCCTCCTGATTGTTTGCCTGGTCTGGCATCATTGACATATTTGTAGAAGGTTGGGGGAGTCATGTTTGACCCAGGATTCTATGATTGCTAGAATGTCTGGATTATGCTGAGAAATAAAAGCACTTATGTGGTCAAGTTTTTTCTGATACCATGTGCATTCAGGATGTCACATCTTAGTGTAGGAATGGGAAGTAATGCTGATGTCAAGGAAACGGAGTTGTTGGGCCTGGGAGTTCAATGTTATGCTTAAGAAGGAATATAACGATTATGGAGGATAGTCTGAATGAGGTATTTGGTGTTTTGAGGCAGGGAGAGAAATGCTTTTGAGTTTTAGTAATCATATAGAAGAGTGATCCTGACAGTGGTGAGCAGAGGAATAGGTTTGGTCTGATTACTGGGGGTTGTTGTTTGTTGGTAAGGAAGTTATGGAAATAGGGTTACTACACAGTGATATGGTGATTGATTGTGCAACTGTTTTATGAAGATATCTGTTATTGGAAATAGGTGGTGTGGCAGGTGAACAGGAAAGAACAAGGAGGTAGAACAGGGTAAGTTGTGGAAAGAGGAACATATTATCATTGGATGTATGTTGTGTTTGTACAAGAAGTTGTAAGTGGGAGTTAAGACTTCCAGTAATATTGTATTAACTATGAGGGTAGTGGCATAAGAGGGTTATGTGGTTTTTATAGCAGTGTCTTTTTAAGGGGTGTGTCTTAACGGTGTAACAGTGGGTGGAGAGCAGAGCAAATATAGTGGGAGGCCTGGGGGATGGCTGTGGAAGTCAGGGGGTAAGGGGACCAAAGCTGGATAGAACCCCCACTGACTTGGGAGGTGATCAGTCAAGACCTGTGTCTAGCAGTGAGGTCAAAAAGGGCAGGTACAAATGCATGAGTTGTTCAGAAATTATAGCTTGAAGAAAAGATTCAGTGCTAATAATTGTAAGACATTAAAGCAGCATATGTTGTTCCACCACTTTAATTGGGTTGGCTCACCCTAAAGGGAATGTATATATTGAGATGGAAGTGTTTTGAAAGGAAGAGACAAGCAAACAACAGCTGTAAAGATATCTCCTGTCTTAACATAGTTATAAAAAAGAAAAAGTAGAAGTGCAAGACACAAATCACAACTGGCAGGATAGATGAGAAATGCACCTTAAGGTTTTCTCTTTTTGCTTGCTTTTCCTTTGCTAAGGTGCCTGTGCGAAACATTTATGTAGAATCCACTGCACAGCTGATGCTGGTTTATGGTGTGAGGACAGACCCAGGTAGCTTAACAAAGAAGTGAAATACCTGAAGGAGTTTATTTAAATTAGCAGGAAGAAGGGAACAAGTAATTTCACTTCAGAAACTCTACACAGTAATAACATAAACCTGAGAGTCATGTGACTACCACACAGCAGATATGAAAATAAATGCAGTGCAACAAAACTACTAAAGGTTTAAATACAAAGATCACCAATATAATTCCCCCAAAATAACCTCCCACTAAGAAAAAAAATAAAACTTAAGAATAAACAGGCAAAGAATTTATTCATATGACTCTTTTTGAAACTAAGAGCACACTGTATGAATACAGACATATAACATCATACATGAATATTACAAGAAATGTAGCACAAGAAATATAAATAACAAAAAATATAACACATCTCAGAATTATTAGCTGAATAACTCAGAAACCTAGTAATAATGTGGCTTCTACACAATGATCTATGACAAAGCTGGTAAATAAATAATTCTTAAAGGAAACCTTAGTATGCCAGAGTGTCTGTCAGCTTTAAATCTGACAGAGTGCAAAATTCTACAAGGCAAGCATGGCTGATTTAATCCTTAGAATCTTTCACAATCTGTCTTCAGTGGATCAGAGAGTGGTGGTGGGCACACAATAAGTTCTACAGGTAAGCCAGTGCATATTTGTTTAGGGTTTTATAAAACATAATAAAAGGCCTGAAGATGATCCATCACAAGGTGGTTAGGGTCTGCAGATTACTCACCTGAATATCTTTGCATGATCTCAAAGAATGTATCAAAAGGCTGAGAAGTTACATATCATATCAACTATAGTCTGCAGAGCTCACCTCCAGGGAGACTGGCTTTGAAAACTGCAGGGAAAGTCATATGTACTCCTGACAGTTATGAAAATATAATGTTCTAAACTAGGGTCTTGTTCAAGGATGATGCTAAGGTTTAAATGCTGACATTCCACAAAATAATGTGTTATATTTAGGCAGAAAATTACTAGCAACTGTTCCCCTAAGTTTGCAGAGACAGAACCAGAAGCTAGATCAAGCAGACATGTAACGGAATATGATCACCAGTATTTGAACAAAGGGGATGCATTGCTATTTCTTTTCCCAAAACTTGGAGAGTATAATAAACATTATATATAGTATGTCTGCCATAGACAGCTTTAGACATAGGCCAACTAGGCAGCCACCCAGGTACCACTCTCTCTTCCTTTGTAGGAGTGCTTTTCAGGTATTTATTTAATTTATTTTATTTTTATAGTAAAGAAAAGCAGCATTTCTTTACTATAAAAAATAAATAAATACCTGAAATGCACCCCTACAAAAGAAGAGACAGCAGTGCCCTAGGGATAATATCCTGCAGATTTAGCCATCTGATTTGTTGGCCCCCTGTTCATCCTGCCTGTGATCTATATTGTCAATGAATCGGGTAGAATGTTGGTGGGACAGAGCAAGAAGTTAAAAAGGTCAAATGGAGAGAGTCCGCTGTGAAGAGATAGCTCATCACTGGCACTTGTTAAGTAATTTTATTTATTTATTTTTCTTACTGGCAAACAACGAGATCTTTTTGCTAGTCATCAGCTGCCCCTGATTTTGTAGAACATTCCTGATTTTTATTTCCCTGTCTATGGCCTTGGTTCTGTATATCTCTCAACTGCTTAGATTTTTGCCTCATACTTTCGGTCTGTTCCACATAAAATTTGTGGTTTTCGGGCAAATCACTGAGGACAAAAGTCACTAAATAATGATAGACATTTAAGTTTCAGACTACAATATCCTTCAAAAAATGCATGCTAATGGAAAACGCGTTATTCTAGTAACTTTCGATAGTTATAAGAACAATACTTGAAATCAGTTCTTGATTCTGAGCCTTTATCACACAATTATTTTTGTCTTTGTCCATATTTGTTATGCTGAAAGGTTGAAATATTTCCCGTGGATTTTTTTGTTTTCTGATAAAACATTAAGGATTACAATCAGTCAAAAGTACATGATATAGGAGTTCTGTGCCTCTTTCTCCCTCAGGCAATGTTTGTTGGTGCAAAACCTGTTGTTCCAGTAACTAAATGAAGTTTGAGTAACAGAAAATGCTGGCTAGACTGTGGGGGAATATGACTATTGGCTGCTTTCTGCTCACTTGTCCAACTTTGCAGGATTATTGTGATTTGTGTGAAGATACTTGGAATGCTTTAATGTCTTTACTGTTTCCATGGAACAAAGCTGAAACACAATCCATGTTTTTTTTATTTATTTTTAGCTGTAACTGGTATGTAAAGGAAGGAGCTGTATGTTGAAAGTAACAAGACCCTCTTTTTGTTTTCTTGCAGGATTACTGTGATTTGTGAAACAACCTGGAATACTTTATTATGTGGCACGTGTCTCCATTTAACAAAGTAGAAATGCAACATACAAACATCATTTTCAGCCAGAGAGGTTAGGTTAGGTGAGGTGGGTGCTGTCATAACAGACCTTCTTGTTGTTTTTCTCAGTTTAAATCAGTGTTGCACAACGTCTGGCCCCGGGGCCAAATCCGGCCTTCGACGCACCACCATCCAGCCCCCAGAGAGTAACCAAACATTTTTTAAAAAAGTGACAAAATGCTATGACTTACTCCAGTCATGCAAACTTTCCAGTGCTTACTTACCTAATTGACTGCAGTTGAGCACACCTCTAATTTTATCTGCAGAAATAACTATTGTTTGTTGTTTGTAACTTGCAGTCTAAACAGTAGTAACTTTCTGCAAGAGTTTGTAATAAGTCATGGCTGCAAGCCAGAATAAAGTTAAACACAAAGTTGATTTAGAAAACAGGCAATTTCATGACTGCTGTCTTAAGTAAAAATGCCAGTCACCTGTAGCTATTGTTAACTTGTAACAACTTACTATGTTTTGAGGTGGCCCGCAGATGCATTAAGAATTCGTGTAGTGGCCCTCCCCACAAAAAAGTTGTGCCCCACTGGTTTAAATGGTCTATCTCGCTTTGCAGAACAGTGTGTAGTTGCAGGATTAATGTGATTTATGCAAAATATCTTGGAATACTTTAATGTGTGGCTGCACCTTGCATGGTATAGAGTTGATGCACAATTCATGGCTGTTATTTTTTATCACAAACATCTGAAAGGCAAACAGAAGTAGCTATACCTTCTAACTGGGATAGAGAGCTCTCAATGTAGCTTACTTTAAACACCCCATACTATTTTTGCCATGCGTGGGAGTGGCTGTGAACAACTGACAGAGAGGGAGAAATGCAATTTTTTAAAACCATCATTTGGACTGCTCACAGAAGTAGCTATAACTACTAGGTAGAGGTGGGAGCGTCTATTGAAAGTAACTGACCCTACTGTCGTTGGTTCAATTTAAACAGTCACTCTCACTTTGCAGGACTAGTGTGAATTTTCAGGATTGCTGTGATTTATGTGAAGCAACCTGAACTACTTTGATGTTTGGTACCATTTCCATGGAACAAATCTGAATTACAATTCACAGCCATCATTTTAGATGTAACTGCTGAGTGGACATGGATGCTGTCTGTAGAAAGTAACTGAACCTCTTGCAGTTTTTCCTTATTTTAAAGAGTCACTCTTTGGCCTTGCAGGAGTAGTGTGTGTTTACAGGATTAACATGATTTAATTTTAATATGAAAGCCGTGATGGTAAAGCGGTAGCATTGTTGCCTCACCGAAAGAGGTTCTCCTGTTCGATTCTCGGCTGGAGTGCCTTCTGTGTGGAGTCTGCATGTCCTCCCCGTAGTCGAGTGGCCTCTGAAAGACATGCGTGAATGGGCGTGCCTTCGCTGAAGGTTGGGTGTTGGGCTGACAGCTTGGCACCATAAAAATCAACTGCCAATCATTAGCGGACCGGAGTTCCGCTGTGGTGACCCCTAACTGGGAAAAGCCGAAAAGACAAACAACTTGCAATAATTTTAATATATGGCTATTGTTTAATGAAAAACAAAACATGACTATCATAATTTTTATCACAATTATCTGAAGTGTACACATAAATAGCTATAACTTCTGAGTTGAGGTGGAGCTATCTCGTGAAAGTAACTGACATATTTTTCTTTGTGTAGTTTAAATAGTTACTATCTGGCATTCAAGACTTGTGTACATTTATGTGAGGGAAGATGGAGGAGTTCATTTGACAGCTAAGATATGCAACACAAAGTAACTACAATTGCTGGGGCTGCCTGTAAGGGAAATTGACTAGCTGTCTGCTATTGCTTGCTCATTATTATGGCTTTACATGACTGATGGGAAATGTTTGTAGTAACGTGCAATACATTAATGTGTGGCAAGTGTTTGTGTGGAGCACAGGTGAGCTACATTGCATAGGCATTCTCTTCAATTACAGTCAGATATGTGAACTGTACACAGAAGTGTCTATAGCTGCCTTGTGAGGCTGGGGTTGTGTGAATGAAAGTAACTGATCCACCTGTGATTTACCCAGTTTAAATTATCATTTAAAAGCAATAAGACCTTTGGAGCTTCAGGGGGCATGGTGACCCTCGTACTCTAAGGGTGTATAAGTAGACTTTACACACATTAGTTGTGGCCTCTGTCCAGAACCCCACCTAGTCTAAAGCTAGCCCTTCTAAGAGATGTGCACAAGCAGTCATTTTGGTTTCCATTGGGGCAAGGGAGCTGGGGACAATGCCCTTATTTCTTTAATTATCTTCCCAAGTCTCAAAGGTGTGCACAGGTCTCTGTAGCTCGAGTTGGGCTGGGGAGAGTGTGGTGATTAATTCTTTCCTCACAAACTTCAGAGGTGTGCATGGAAGGTCACTGTAGCTTGTAAAGAAACAGTGTGCTGTCCAGGAGTAACAAGTTGGAAGGATGTCAGTGGTCATTTTTTTCTTCACTTTCCTCACAAACGTTAGAGACATACGGACGTGGCTATTTTTTGTGGGAGTGTAAGGAGGCATGCTTTTTATACATCTGACTGCAACAAATTGAAATATGTTACCCGCTATTTGTTTTTCAGTTTCATTCCAGTCTGACAGAGGTACACATACCTTGGCTATCTTTTGGGACTAGCAGTGAGGAAGCTCTGACAGAGGTACACAGACCATGGCTATCCTTTGGGACTAGCAGTGAGGAAGCTCTGACAGAGGTACACAGACCATGGCTATCCTTTGGGACTAGCAGTGAGGAAGCTCTGACAGAGGTACACAGACCATGGCTATCCTTTGGGACTAGCAGTGAGGAAGCTCTGACAGAGGTACACAGACCATGGCTATCCTTTGGGACTAGCAGTGAGGAAGCTCTGACAGAGGTACACAGACCATGGCTATCTTTTGGGACTAGCAGTGAGGAAGCTCTGACAGAGGTACACAGACCATGGCTATCCTTTGGGACTAGCAGTGAGGAAGCTCTGACAGAGGTACACAGACCATGGCTATGTTTTGGGACTAGCAGTGAGGAAGCATGCTGTGTATATGTATGACATCAGCAATTTGAAAAATATATATGAACTGTCATCATTTGTATCTGCAGTTTCTTCCCAGCCTAATACCACAGAAGGTACACGGATGGTGTTTTTTTTTGGGGGGGAGTGAGTAGAGATGCAGGTACTATTCTCAGATATGATTTATGCATCCTCTATAAATTTGTCTTCTCAATTTATTGTGAACTGCTGTTTTGTCAGTTTTGAGCATTAGGCCTTGGATACAACTTATTTTTTTCCTTAAAAAATAAAAAGACTGAATTTCTGTCCTAACAAATTTTGTTCAAGCCATCACTGGGTCAAAAGACTGTAAAAAAAGCTCTAAAATGCACCTCAGAACATCTAGTGCCCTCATGGCCTCTGGTGAACAAGTGTTCCCCAGACACGGCTTAATGCAGTTATTGGTACTTATGTATTATCGCAACCAGATTTTCACGGTAATACTGGTTGCTTCCTGATATTGAAATCTGACTGTTGATGTTATAATGAAGTTATACAATCTGTTTTCTTTCATACTTAGGGTTGTTTTACTGCAGGGTTATCAAAAAAAAATTAAAAACTAAGTTTGACTGTTTATGTATGCACTTCCCCGGCAGCAAGTGATGTGAAACCCAGCTTGCTCATCCAAAGCACGGTTTTGAAGCACTCCTGACTACAATCTGTGACAACATTCCCCTGCATAAAAAAAAAAAAAAAACAGCGAATGAACAATCCACATATTTTCAGGTCTAATACCTTCCAAACACCACTGAAGTACAATCAAAGTTTGTCTGAGGATACCACTATCAACAACACAAAATCAACCCACTGCTTCCAACTTCTCCCATCAGGAACGACCCCAGAATCACCTCTCAACATCATCCACCAAGACTTTTACAAGCCATTCCTTACTGCAACTTGCTGTTACAAAAGTTTCCTTTCAAGTCTGTCTACAAAGTTTTAGAAATAAAAACTTTACCCAAAGCATTTCCATGTGTGTGGACGCTTTTCTTAGCAGCATTCCTTCCTTACAGTCACAGTATTTCTTTCGTCAGTAACACAGCAGCCATGAGAATTGAAGCGTGCGTGCGTAATGCACAAAAACAAGAAGAATAATTGCACATTTCTTTCTCTTCCAAAATGTAACCCAAACTTTTTTTAACTTACTAAAGAAATGAAATTACACCTTACAGTGTTTCCCCGCACTCAATTTCATTGCAGCATGCGAGTTTCGCAACAGCGAAAATCTGGTTGCGATAATACGTAAGTACCCAGTTATTTCCTCCAAGTGTACTATTGTTTACTTAGGACCTGTTGAAAGGATGCATGAAAAAGCAAAGTTTAAGAATAACAATGAAGTTCTTCCCTTAATCATGATTTTTGGTCAAGTCATCATTTTATCAAAAGTTTGGGTAAACAAAGGTCTAAAATGTACCTCCTGCATCTACAACTTCCATGGCTTTGGGGGACCTAGCAGCCAGACCCCATGCTTAATTTACTTATTTCTTCTACATTTATTACAGTGCAATCCTGTTCAGTTAAGGTGTGTTGAAAGGATGTGGAAAAACTGAAAGTTGAAGCATCACACCAAATTTCTTTCCTTAATCAGGATTACTGCTTAGGCCATCATTAGATGAAAAGGTTGATTATAAACTTTGAAATGCCCCTCAGAGCATATATAACCCCCATAGCTTTTTGGAGCCTAGTGGTCCTCAGACCACTGGCTTAAGTCATTTACTTCCTACACAGCTATTACAGTGCAGTTCTGGTCAGGCCCAATTAGAGCTGGATCATGGTCAAATGAGGCCCTAGGCAGTGTAATAGATTGGGCCCCCTCCCACAGTAGCACTTCCTGCAGCAAACCCCCTACCCCCCCACCCCACCCCCAGTAGCCCCCTCCCAACCATTCCAGTATTCCATTACTTGGTCATTTTGCCCCAGTTACCATAAACACTTTTCAAACCTATCAGTGTGCATACTGTTTTCTTATTTTCCTCTGCAATGATTACAGATATTGAAATAAAATAGCACAAACACCGACAGCCATTTGCTAAACAAACAGTACAGTCTCACAATGAAAACAGACTTAGCATGAGCACTAAACTTCTCTGCCATATAAACTCACATTAATTGAAACAGCATTAAAACCCACATTCAAATAAAATGTATCTGGTCAGTGGAGAATTACGTTTACCTTTGGGCTGTTTTCAAACCAGAAGCTCCTTGCACACATTTTTAGGGCCATGCACACACACATACATGTTCTTTGATTCACCTTCCTGATTGTATAAATTACATTCCTTGTATAATACAGCACCACTTGTTACAGTGTGTTTTAAATTTATAGTTTTGAATTTTTTCCAGCAAGCAATGACAGAAAATGTACGACCCAATAATGACAAAACTGCCCATTTCAGAACATTTAACCAATAAAGGCCACTCAGACTTCTGTCATTACTATCCACCAATATTAGTCAATAAGCACAATCTCTGCAGAAGTAAAAGTCATCCAAATAATTTCACATTAAAGAGAACTGCAACTAATGAAGTGGTTGCTACTGGCAAACAACTTTACATTTCAATGTTTCATCTACAAATTAATTGTCTATGTTACATTAAAACACGGTAGGCTGGTAATATTGTAATAGGGAATGACTTCAAACCAACAACAAGTTCATAGTTACTAGGCATCTTATACAAAGGAGGACACACTCAAGTGTGTAGAACCCCTATACCCCTTAAAATGTATCAAATAATCAGCAGTCAAAAGGGCACTGTAATACCAGTCCTCCATCTACACGGTGTCGGAGTAGAATCCACAGCCTTCTGCACCAAAGGCAATTATGTTACTAACACTGCTTTCAAATTCTACAGCACAAACAGTGACTGTCATCTGCTAAACAAAAACATTACTTGCAAGTTGCACATTGAAAACAGACTTAGCATGAGCAACAGTAAACCTCTCTTCTCTTGAAACTCACAATTCCATAAAAATGCACTGAAACTCATAATTCTTTGATGGATATAATACTATGCCCTGCTGCTGAAATATTATATTTTCCCTGAAAGGAAATTGAGTGAACTGGTGTGCTACTTCAGAGAGAACCAATGCTAAAACAGTACACTGAGGGTCAGTTTGATCTTTCATTTTGAGACGTTTAGCATGATGTTTTGAACCAGAGGGACTGGAGAAATATGTAAGCCAGTTTGTCTTCTTAGAATTTCTAAGAGAGACAGTTGTGACAAAATAATATTATACATACTACAAGAGTTTTAAGGCACGTGGACATAATAGCAAACTGACAAGTAACATACTTATATTATATACTCTACTCCCCCTATGCTCTGACTGAAACATTATATACTCTGTTCCCCCAGGACTCAAAATGTAACATAAAAATATACTGGGGATGTGTCCAAGCAAATATACAAATTTTTAGAAACAAGAATATTCTAGACATAGAAGCAAGGCTGCCACCTTTTCAAATGCCTAAGTAAGACATTTTTTGTCACAGAAAAATTAAATTTTGCAGGATACACCACATCCACAAATATTACACAGGACTGGATTTCCCTCTTTTGACAAAACAGAAGCTTACACTTTTAGAATTTGAGTTATTTATGTTGTTTCACAGAACATTAAGCTGTTTCAGATGCACATTTGTTTGGTGCAACTACTATAGGAAGCTTAGGAAATATTTTTAGCTCTAAAATCTCAAGACATTTGAGATTTTTCATATTTTTTCACAGAACATACTGTAGCTGCCAAATAGAGACTGTCCTGCATAACAAGGGACCCTAAATAAGAGTTTTTGACTCTATTTATAATCAACACAAAATATTACTGTAAGAATCATATATAAAGACAACTGTTCATAACATAACTCTAAAAAATATTCCATTATTCAGAAAATACAACACCTGCCTAAACAAATGGTAAGTTTTAAAAAATAAGAGGTAAACAAATTTCCTTCTCAAATGACTATTATGTTTCATTTCATATCACTTAAGACTATACCCTTTTTGGAAATCTCTACTAATAACTTTACATACGCTTGGTGATAAAATAAAATTTGGAAATATTCTTATATGCAACCCAATCATAAAAACTATGGCTTCAATAATATTACTGAGTGGTTTACCAGAAACTGTGCCACTATGGGTGACTTGAACTTTTCTAAACATACCTTAGCAATTTTCATGAACCCAGGCAATGTAAAATTCAGCTTCAAACAAGTGTTTGACTAGAACCAATCTATTCACAGGTACATCTAATATTGTTAATTGGATTTTAACCATATTTGCAGCGGTAGCGTTGTTGCCTCACAGCAAGAGTTTCTCCCGTTCGATTCTCGACTGGAGTGCGGGGGGTGCCTTCTGTGTGGAGTCTGCATGTCCTCCCCGTGGTTGGGTGGGCATTCGAAAGACATGCGTAAATGGGCGTGCCTTCGTTGAAGGTTGAATGTCGAGCTGACACCTCGGCGTTCGTGAAAATCTACTGCCAATCATTAGCGGACCGGAGTTCCGCTGTGGCAATCCCTAACCGGGAAAAGTCAAAAAGACAAACATTTTGAGCAGTGCTATACCTAACTCGCTCAGAGATTACTCCCTCTTTTTTCTACAGGGGAAACAGGAAAGTTCTGACCCCTCCAAAATTAGTAAACGTCAGATTTAACAAAATATAATACTCAAAAAAGTCTAGAAGATGCAATGACTCAACTTAATTTGAAACAAAATCTAGGAAAAGCACTAGTACAGCGAGGATGGAACCCATTAGTAATTATACCTAATTAAACCTACAGCTGATGAAGCTGTCACTTATTTTACTCATCGCTTTCTACAAATTCTCAAGAGACGTGCACATTTCAGACAGTGCAGAGTGAAAAATAATGATCCTATAAAGTCAATCACACTAAATATTAAGTCAGCTATGCCTATGACGAACAAAGCAGAGATAGGCTACAAAAATCATCCTCTGTAGCTATCTAAACCTATACAGAAAATTCAAAAATGCATGCCAAGTGTCAGGTAAGACAAAACTGTCAAAATATTCAAAATGCCTTAGCCAAAATCCCTAGATTGGCTGTTTAAAAATCATTAACTTCCTTCTATGAAAGAGAAAATACAGTTTGCAAATCTTTTCAGCCTGATTAAGACCTTAAAATAAAAACAAACCTTTTAAAGGCAATATTTTGTTAGTATCAACTGTGCTGATAGGACTCCTGTTAACTCACAACCCCACAGCCACAACCACTATTCTTTTTAAATTGAAACAGCAAAAAAAAAAAAAATAAATAAATAAATAAATTTTTATATATATATATATATATATATATATATATATATATATATACAAACACACACACATATATATCTATAAAATATCTGTATCTAATATATATATATATATATATATATATATATATATATATATATATATATATATATATACATATATATATATATATATATATATATGTGTATGTGTATGTATAGCTATATCTATATATAGCTATATATATATATATATATATATATATATATATATATATATATATATATATATATATATATATATATATATATATATATATATGCACTTTTAAAGGTCGAACCTCATATAATCGAAATCCATTTTCGAGAAACGAAAATAGTGAAAGCTTAAATACCCGAACAGTATATTTTTCCTAGGGTGAGTGAACACTTGCTCGAACTTAATCACAACACACACCGAAATAAGTAAAACCAACCTAGGTGGGGGGCTATGGCCCCCACACTACCCTTAAATATATATACCAACTCAGGGGTGTAGACAGATATTGACATTGTGTACTCAAACCTGATGTTGTTGCCCCCACCACCTTCCTTCATTTTAAAAATGTACTCACCTGTCAAAATGCTACCTTAGGCATAAAGGACGAAGACAAATTATTTTCAACTGTTACCATTTATACCCATAAAATACTATTTTTAGAGGTGACCTCTATACCATAACTATTTGTTTATAGAGTTCTAAACATTCTGTACTTTTGGAGTGTTGAAGTTTCCAAGAGATGCTCAGAAAAAATGTACTCGAGTACATAGAGTATGCCTAGCTACACCCTTGTACCAACTCTGGAATCACACTACAGTGGAGAAAACGGCATGTTGGGCAAGAGTTTACTTTTCCTGGGAAAAATTTGATGCTCGAGTATTTAAGCTTTCGTCATTTTCATCTCACTAAAATGGATTTCGATTATATGAGGATTGACCTTTCAAAGTAGATCCCTATTTATATATATATATATATATATATATATATATATATATATATATATATATATAAAATGTATCTAGATATATAATCAAAGTGCTAGCAAGGGAATCTATACTCCTGTCATTCTGTCAATGGACTTCCACAAAAATTTGTGTACCTTGTCCCAAAGATTATTGCTAAACCTCTTACATGTGAAATAAACATATTTAAGAAAAAGTCCACTTTTTAGTTGTCAGCTGACTAATTACCATATGCTGTTTCCACCAGAATGTCTTATTAGCATTTGAAATAGGCCCTGGAGGCAGACTATCGTGGTGCTGCACCTCTTTTTAGTACAGCACTGGAGTAAGGCTGCCTCTGAATCAGAAATGGTTATCACGAGGTGTACACCTCATGATAATCTTTTTAAACCCATCCCACTGTATTTTGTTGATTTTTCTGTGAAACTGACTTTTGTTTCAACTGTGTAGTTTAGTTATGTCAATTCTGTGAATTGACATGAATCCCGTCAAAAGAATTTCTGTCACACCTTCATCTTAATATGCTTATATAATTATACTACCCCCCCTTAGTATCATCTTTTTCTCTTCTTTGAAATTGTCTCGTGTTTTCTTTCTCTTCTATTTGTATCTTCTCACGTTCTGCTTATACAACCTTTTTTCATTCTTTATTTTGCATTTATGGTACACCAGATTTCAATTCTTTTTCTTCTTTCAAGCCTTGCATTCTATAACCTTGTTTCATTTGTTATTTTATTTTTATGGCATGTCATATTCAAGAATCCTGTTTTTAATGTTTTAGATCTTCCCTTTAATGAGACAATTATTTCTAGAATGAATCTCTAAACTCAATTTCCTTGGATCTTTTTGCATATAGCCATTGAACACACTACATATAAAATGTCAGACCTCCTGGTTAAAGGATGCTCTGCATATTCCTCTCACAGTAGTGTATCCTGCTTTAATTGAGTTTATCTGTAATGACATCAAACAAGAAACATAATCTCTTGAGTAACTCTCATAAATCATCACTAGCTTTAAACCCCTTTTATTTTGGCCTAGGCAAGCCATGTTCCCCTACAGGGCAAGCTCTGAATGTCATCAAATTATCATATAACATTGTCTTCTCACTTTCTTAGAAGCAAAATTTAAGGTATTATTTTTGACTTGAACTTTAAAATTACAAGAGTCCCAGGGAACATTTATATTCTTATACAAAAGTGTTTAAATGTTGCACCTGGCAATACACTTATGGTTCCATAATAGTTCTAAAGCTGTAGATGAACACCAAATGTCCATGAGTCTTGCCACTCTTTATCCACACCCGCTGTCCATTTGCCAGTAAAGTAGGATCCTTTGAATAACACCTCCTGTTGAAGAACATACTATCTTTCTGTCTTCTTCCCTCTCCTTAGCATCTACAGAATGATCATGGAGTTTGGGTGCTATTAAATAAGGGAGTTGAGGCACTTTGGTGGGAAAGCTGGTTCGCCATCAGAAACCAGCCTGTACCCATTGGCCAGAGGTGTCACTATGCTAGCAAGAAGTGTTAGGTAAAGATCCTGTCATTTTTTTGGTAGATTTATTTTAATGCCTGGATGATGACACCCAGAATTCCCATTGCTCTAGGTGAATTTTGTGCTACTAGTAATGTATTTGGGCTTATTGTTCTCTACAGAATGAGCAAATTTGTGCTCTGAATATTGGGATCCATTGTCAGAAACCAGGATCTCTGGGATAACATGGCTGATAAATATTGACTCTAGACACAACACCACATCCTCAGGTTGTGTAGAAGTAAATTTAAGAATTTCCTCAAAGTGAAAAATAGTAGCCTACCACTGATATGTGACTACTGCTGTCCAGAGTGAACATGCCTGCACTTACTTTCTGCCAGGGCCTCTCCAGAAGCTCATTTGGTATTAAGTTCAAGTTTATCATAATGCTTACTTACCAAAGCACTTTACAACAAGAAGTTGAATGGCAATTCTAGTGAAGCAAACCAAATTAACGTTACACATAAATGAATGAAAATTTGCAATGAACAAATTTCAAAAGCTAAAGTAAAACAAGCAATGCTTAATGAAAACAGCAAAGAAGTAACAAATACTACTTGAAGTAACAATTAGGGCTATGTAATTACTAGACATCAGTGGTTTGGTGGGGTTGGTTCCCTTTTTGATGTAGGCTCTGATGTTTGGTATAAGTTTGTTTAACTATCCGCTTAACCCTGGACTCCAAACTGATTCTCTGGCATGCAGTCTATGTTTCACAGCCCTTTCATGGCTATTGTTTGTTTGGTCTAGGAACTGTGGCATATATCTGAGGATATCATTAAACTGGATCATTTTAACAGGAGATCGCTGTGAACTACAAGAGATGCCCTTTTCTTCCCGTATTATTTCATGATAGTCAATTGATTATGGCTTAGCCATCTATTTTGACAAAATGTCATCACCTGAGAATATGCATTCTCAGAATACAGATGTTCTCAGATCTCAATTAAGCAAGCTAGGTGTGCTGGTAGGTTATCCATCAAAAACATCAATATAGATATTAACGTCTTGTATTAGAGATTTATTTGATTTAATATCTATCTAATCCTGAATCTCTGCTGCACAAAATAAGATGTCTCCTAGCTACAAGATCTTACATAGGGCATGACTAATAGTGTAGGTGTATTCAAATGCTGGCCTAGAATCAAGTTTCTAAATCTTTCATATCCCCAGGTCAGAAATAAACGTCTGTCTTTATCTTTGTATATTGATGCCCTGTCCTAGACAATTACAGTGATACATACAAGACAGTCCTCCACTGCTCCACCTCTGTCTGAAGGAAGACAGTCCAGTGTGTACAGGAAGCTGCATCCACAGACATTTTCAGTTCTTTGGTCATACAAATTCATCTCAGGAGTGGGCGAAAGATCATGTTTTAATGGAATGAATGCTTTATGCTTGTGTCTTTGGCATGTTTTTTGGATAAACGTGAGACAAATTGCTCAGGTAGTTTACCCTTCCAAGGAAACTCCAAGCTTTTATAATATTAAATGGTTCCCTTATCTTCCAGACTGCACTGGTTTTCTCCAGGTTAGGTCTCACCTTGCTTACAGACTTTAGTTTTACTTCACTTTTCTTCAACTCATTCTTTCCCTTTCCTTGTTCAGTATGATATTTGCTTTCTGGATCCTGTTTAATACAGTGTGCAGTCTGATGGTGTATTCTCCCAGATGAAGACATCATCCATATGGCAAACTGCATCTGGACATCCATCACCACTTTACTTCCACTTTTGGAAGTGATCTGGAGCTGAGGTAATTACAAATAGTAATAATCTTTGAAGAAGTAATAGCCATACTGGGTCTTTTGTTTCCAGCACAGAGCTACCCTCACAAAGTGTCTTTTATCTAAGACTTGGAAAGGTGTGGAACTATGCCTAACCAGCTTTTCTAAAAAGAAAAGAGAAATAAATTGTTTTAATTATTTCAATTCTGCTTAAATATTTAAGTGCACTTATAGTGACCTCTGTTGGGATACTACTTTATACTATTCTGCTATATTCCATCTGACTGCATTTTTTTAATTTGTTCTGGGATCTTAGCCTTGTATTTTAATTAGCAGCTGTTGGTAGATTGTGTTTCTGCATTATTCTGCACTTCTATTTCCACAAATACAATTACTTGTAAAAGTTGTCTGTACTTTAAACCCTGCTGGGCCAAAGTCTTGTTTAATTCGCAGTTGTGGCAGTACTACATATTACTACCAGATTTGTACCGTAATCATTTATTGCTGCATTTTTTTCCATCAAATAGTGTTCCTGGTAAATTTCTGCATAGTCTGGTGCCTTAAACTGTAGTAGAGGTTAAATAGTGAGAGAATTGTTGGTGCTTTTATATGCTGCTTATTATTTACTTGTTTGCATTCTGTGTCTGTCCCATCCCCTCTGACAAATTAAGGTAAAGTTCTGAAAGAACACCAGTATTACTCTTATATGATTGGATAGCTCTCTAGCTAGCTCTTATTTCCAGCACAGAGCTACCCCAACAAAGTGTCTTTTGTCCAAGACTTGTAGAGGTGTGAAACTGTGAGTAATCAGCTTGTCCTAGAAAGGAAAGGGAATTAAATTATTTTAATTATTTCAGTTCTGCTTAAATGTTAAGTACACCTGACCTGTGTGGTGATACTGTTTCGTACTTTTCTGCTCTGTTCCATCTGAATGCATTTTTTAGTTTGTTCTGTGATCTTAGTCTTGTGTTTTAATTACCGGTTGTGGGAAGATTGTGCTTGTACATTATGCATTGCTATTTGCACAAGTAGACTTACTTGTAAAAGCAATATGTTTCTATTTTAAACCTTGTTGGCAAAGTCTTCTAGATGAATTTGTGGTTGTGGCACAGCTTTGCACTGTTACAAGATTTGTGCCTTAATCATTTATTATTACATTTTCTTCCATAAACAGTATTGCTGGTAAATTTACTATTGAACTTTAGTAGAAGTTCAATAGTGAGAGAATTGTCTCTGTTCCACTTTGTGCTTCAGTGCTTTTATATTCTGCTTATCATTTACCTGCTTCCATTTTGGGTCTGCCCTGTCCCCCACTAACACATTAAGCTGAATTTTCTGAATGATCTCTGATATTGCCTTTATTTGATTGGATAGATCTCTAGCTAGCTTCTATTTCCAGCACAGAGCTATCCCACCCAATGACTTTTATCTAAGACTTGAAGATATGTGGAATTTTGAGAAACTAGCTTTTCCAAAAAAAGTAAAGAAAAGAGAATTAAATTATTTTCATTATTTCAATTCTGCTTAAATATTTAAGTGCACTTATATTGACCTGTGGGGTGATACTACTTTGTACTTTTCTGCTCTGTTTCATCTGATTGAATTTTTTTATGTTTGTTCTGGGATCTTAGTCTTGTATTTTAATTAGCAGTTGTGGGAAGATTGCGTTTCTGCATTTTTCTACACTTCTATTTGCACAAGTAGAATTACTTGTAAAAGCTATCTGTTTTGCATTTAAAACCCTGTTGGGCCATAACCTTGTAGTTTAATTCACAGTTGTAGCAGAACTGTGTATTACTACCAGATTTGTGCCTTAATCATTTATTACTGCATTTTTTTCCATAGCCAGTGTTAGTGATACATTTCTGCATAGTCTGGTGCCTTAAACTCTAGCAGAAGTTCAATAGTGCAAGAATTGTCTGTGCTCCAGTTTGTACTTCAATGCTTTTATATTCTACTTTTTATTTACCTGCTTGCGTTTTGAGTCGGCCCCATCCTCCACTAACACATTAACCTAAGTTTCTGAAACAACTCCAACATTGCATTTATTTGGTTGGATAGCTCTCTAGCTAGCTATTATTTCCAGCACAGCGCTACCCCCCACAAAGTATCTTTTATCCAAGACTTAGGGATGTGTGGAACTGTGAGTAACTAGTTTCACAAAAAAAGGAAAGAGTATTAACTTATTTTAATTATTTCAGTTCTGCTTTAATGTTTAAGTGCATCTACAGTGACCTGTGTGGTGATACTACTTTGTACTTTTCTGCTCTGTTCCATCTGATTTCATTTTTTAGTTTGTTCTGGGATCATACTCTTGTATTTTAATTAGCAGTCATGTGGAAGACTGTGTTTCCGTATTATTCTGCGTTTGTATTTCCACAAATAGACTTACTTGTAAAAACTGTTTGTTTGTATTTTAAACCTTGATGAGCCAAAATCTTGTAGTTGTATTCGCAGTTGTAGCAGGACTGTGTATTACTACCAGATTTGCATCTTAATGATTTATTACTAATTTTTCTATAAACAGTGTTGCTGGTACATTTTTGCACAGTCTGGTGCCTTAAACTGTAGTAAAAGTCCAATAGTGAGAAAATTGTCTCTGATCCAGTTTGTGCTTCAGTGCTTTTTTATGTGCTTGCATTCTGCGTCTGCCCCATCCTCTACTAACACATTAATCTAACATTTCTGAAAGAGCTCTGGCATTGCCTTTATGTGATTGCTAACTTCTGTAAGTAGCCTGCTTGTTTTTGAAAATTTCCCACCTTCCCACCACTCTGCTGTTGTTGTTTTACAAGGCTGAGTCTCTGCCCTCCACTCTTATGATTATCACATTTCCAAAGTCCCTGTCTCCCTCTTTCATTGCTTTTTGACTGCTGTTTAAGCTATTTATTACACTCTTCCCACCCATTGTTTTCCACAGACCCATGATACTGAGTGCCCACCCTTCAAACCAGCATTGTTCTTGAGTAAACCTACATACTGCCCCCTGCTCATTTTCCTGGGGTTCAGCAAAATTTGTACTTCTAGCTTGCATTCTACAAGTGTTTTATTTGCATTAATTGCCATCCAGGTAAGGTTACATACCTTTGATTGCTAAATCACACCTACATTATTTTGAGTTATTGCTTTTGTTTCCTGCTTTTACATGTGCATTTCACTGATTTTTCATAGGCTCATATGATCTTAGGAAGTTCTAGGCTATTGGCCCTGAGGCCCTTATAAGCCTAGCCAAAAGTTTAGTCCATGTTTAGACAAGTCAGCACCCAAAGCCCCTATCCAGCAGGAACATGGGTGGAATCCCAGGGGTGTATTTTCTGTTTCCCATCCAGTTATCCAGGTTACACTTAAAAAGGGATAATGAGGTACTCTGCTTGATGTGGAGAGGGAGTCTATTCCATAGATGGGAGAGTGTCTGGGGCACAAATCTGTCCCGCCAACATGTACTATTGATGTCACAGACCAAGTTGAGGTCACGTGTATGGGTACTTGAGTGGAGCTTGACTTGTGGACATGTAGCAGTCCCATCAAGGGGGGGTCTGAGATTGCTTTGTATGCCAGAAAGAAGTCACCTCTGAGGAGTCTGCATGAAACTGAGTAGAAGGACAGGGCTTTAGCCTATCTGTGTAGGATAGATGTTTGAGGCCCTGGATTCTCCTGGTGAGAAACCTATGTGGTGTCTCCAGCTGCTGCATGTGCTTTGTGAGGTACATGCCGAAGGGGACATTGTACTCAATAACTGGCCTTATAAGTGAAGAATACAGAGATGTTGTGACATCTTATTTCTGGATGAGATACCCTTACTTATGAGGTGGGCCATGTAGAAAGCTTTCAGTACAAAGGAAGCAACATGGTGGTCAAAAGTCAGGTTGCTATCAAACTGGGTGCCCAAATCCCTCATGACCGATTGCATGTTTAGGACATTGTTAATGTGATAATATGTGGGGACGTCACTCCCCCCAAAGGGGATAATGATACATTTTTTGACTTTCAGCTTGAGGCCATGTTTCTGGCACCAGTCATTTGTTTGGTTGAGGCCCTCTTGAAGAACATCCACATCACTTGGGGAATTGATGACTGTGCCCAGCTTGCAGTCATATGCAAATGTGGTCAGCCATAACCCGCTGGTTTTGGCATGCACCTCAGAGAAGTATATCCTGAATAACAGAGGCCCCAAGACTGATCCCTGGGGTATGCCACTCATTACAGGTCTGCTGCTTGAGATGGCTTCCTCTGTTTTGATTAAGTGGGTTCTATCAGTGAGCCAGTTTGCTACCCATCTGATAAAATATATGGATTGATGCCTAGTTGAGAGAGTTTGTCTGTTATGCATGAGTGGGGAATAGTGTCAAAGTCTTTGGCCAGGTCAAGGTAGGCAGTGTGCACTGTCTTCCCCTCGTCCATGGCTTTGAAGACTGTCTCAAAGAAGTCGACCAGCTTTAACAGACATGACTCCCCTTGACAAAGCCAAACTGTGTGGGGTTGAGTGTTTGGAGGTTGCCAATGTCCCTGTTAATGAGGTCCATGATAATCCATTCCATGGCCTTGCAGATCAGGCCAGTTAGGCTGTGAAAAAGTAAATATCAAGGTGGGTCTATAATTTCCCAGATCAGTGGATGCACTACCTTTGTGAAATGTAATGACAGTGGCTGTTCTCCTCTTGGCTGGGAAAAAGCCAGTACTCAGGCTTTGTTTGAGGGTGAAGTTTTCACTGAATCTCTCAGCCAGTAGGTTGGCTATATCTACAACATTTGTGTATGTGGTGTCCTTGACCATCAGTCCTGAACAGATCTGGGTGCTTCCTTTGAGACTGCAGACATATGTGAAGAAGGCCTTGTGATTGTATCTAGTAGATGTGGCTGGTTTGGACTTGAAGTTGGCTTTATAGGATTTCACTAGTGCTCTTATTTGCTTGTTCAGGCTAAGGAGAGATTGCTTCCAATTGGGCACCTGCTCCTTCTTGGTCCTGGACAGCAATTTTTTTCCTTTTGTTATATAATTTATTTATTGCAGATGTCCACCAGACAGGTTTACTCTTCCTTGCAGAGGATGATTTTGTCTTGTCAGGTATTCCTGATTCCATACATCTATATAAGTGCTTGTATAGTACTTCAGTGTAGATTTGGACATTGGTGCCAGTTCCAACAGAGGGGGAGGGAGCTGTGAAGTTGTTTATATCATTCCTCAGCAGGTTATAATCAGCTTTGGAGAAGTTTTTTTGTTTGATCCTAGCTAAAGGGGGGGGGGGTCAGAGGAGATGCTGACTTCAAAAGGGACCTCTTTATGGTCGGATCTTACAGGGAGAATGATACTGTAGGGGTGCTGCAGTGGTTACTCATGTTGGTTAATACCAAGTCCAAGATATTATCACCTCTTGTGGGGGTATTGACTAAATGTTCAAGGCATTTGCATTGATAAAATCAAGGAATCTCTGAGCAGTTGCATTCTGGCATGAGTAGTTTTTCCAATCTATGGTTGGGCAGTTAGAGTTGCCCAGGAACAGGGTAAAGGGTTGAATCTTGATAGATTCAAAGAGGAGCAGATAGATGGAGTGGGCATCTTGAGTCATATTTTGGGGCCTGTAGCTAGCTATGATTTGAATAGGGGGTTTGTCAATGGTTAACTGCACCTGGAGTGTCTCCTGTATGTCATACTGTTTGACCAGCTTGGCGGTGTGTGTGTCTTTAATATATATTGAATCTCCACCTCCTTTGGCTTTGCTACTCACAGTTCGGGGTCTGAATGTATGATAGGAAGAATAACCAGGTAAGGCTGGGGTACTCTCTACAGCTTTGAACCAGGTTTCTTTGACTGCACAAATGTCAGCATCTTCCAGGGTTAAGAATGCTTGCAATGAGTGCAGTTTCATGTTTAGACTCCTAGCGTTTAGCAGCATGACCTTTAATTTGCATTTTTTAAAATTTTTCTGTTGGTTTTATCGGCATCAGGACTTTTCCTAAAAAAAAGGCACTATTGGGGAGGCAAGGGCCTTTCCCAGAAGACTGAAGCCAAAAGTGAGACAGATGCAGGCCATCTCTAACAAAACATCATGGTCTGTCAATCATATCTTCCAAGGCTGTCATGTACTGGATCCCCCTCGAATGACACCAGAAATTAAGCCAATTGTTAAAGTCAATCATTTTCTGTTTGTACTGAGGCATCCTTCTGGGTGACAGTAGAATGCTGCTTAAAGCTATACCTGCCTGGGACACATATTCAGGGAGCTCAATCATGTCTCTCTTCATATAGTCCAGGGAAGTACATCTCAAGTTGTTCACACCAACATGGACTATGACAGAGTCATAACAGTACTTGTTGTTGAGTGACTTGAGTGCGTGTGTGATATGACAGATTCTGGCACCTGACAGACAACTAACCGTGACTTTCTCCTTATCCAGCCTGGTGAGAGGCACATCTGTGTGTCTCACAGTGGAGTCTCCTTTGACTAATATGTTGGGTTGGACACTGGTGTGAGGACTATGCGTGGTATGTGGTGTGGAGGGTTGTGGAGTTTGTGTGTTTTTGCCTCTAAGGTCTCCTTTCTTTGGGTATATTTTTGTTGAGAACTTCCAAATATGTGGGTGTGTGTTGTGTAGTTGTGGGTGGTGTTTGAGGAGTAGTGATTGTGTTGATAACCTTCTCAGTGCCAGATATACTGGCTTGTGAAGGAGAGACCATAGACTCTAGGTTCTTAATGTAATTGCATCTCTCTCAAATTGTGTTCCTAGGTGGTAATAGCATGTGGTTGTCTGTGTACATGAGGCAGTTCCTACACTGTCTCAGGATGCCCATATCAACCAGGTTGGCAGGAGAAACCACAGGAAATTGTCCATCCATATTTGTCAAAATCTGAGGGAGAGGCCAGGGAGAGCTAAGGGGTAGGCCTAAAGCCCAAGTGTTTAAACCAAAACTAAGAGGCTTTGAATGACATAATTTAAACAGACAAAAAACAAGTAGTAATACATGCAGCAGAAAAGGTGCAACTGAACACTTTAGAGAACAAGTAGCTGAAAAAAGCAAGATATAGTAATAGAGTAGGAAACACAAATACTGTAAAAGCAATTGTGAATTTTTTTTTTTTAGTAGACTTGGAAGGGAGAAAGGAGGAACAGAAGGGGTTGGCCTTCCTAAATGTTCTTCTGTATTAAGTAGAATAGAGCTACTGAGATTGGACAGGGAGAAGTGTTCCAGATCAAATTTACAGTATGGGGCAGGCAACTGCAAAGCTACCAAGTTTAAGAACAAGACAGCAATAGGGAGGCAGGATGGGGAACTATGCTACAGTTAACTAGCTACACTGATTTAGGCAGAAAACACTACAGAAATGGTCTGTTGTGAGATTACCTTAAGCAAGGGATTTTCAGCTAGTTTAAGTGGTTTGTGTTAGCACTACACTTGTGGGTCTGATTTGTTGTGTTTTTACATTAGAAGGATGGGGTTTATTCATCTTGTTGCAGGAGGTGTTTGCCTGGTCTATATGAGATGGGAAATGCACAAAGGGTTCATAGTTTAGTCATTCTGTTGGCCAAAGAAATCATTATTTACTTTTCTGTTTTTTCTCTGCTGCTGTATATTTTTCATGTTTGTTTCGGTTAGCAGTGCCCTGTACAGTAACAAACACCTAGAAAGCAAATGTTCCTTGTAGAATTGTCCATAAACTGTTACTTGTAAAGCAGCAGTACAGTGCAAATATCTTGTGTGCCAGCAATTCAATATTGTATAAACATTATAGTTGGTAGAATGTAGTACTGTTTAGCATAATCTGTCCAAGAAAAGCACCCTCATTAGTCTAGACAAACAAAGCACTTTTACTATTCATCTAATCCCCATACATTACCCCCCTGTAGCTCACAAATCAAAGGATTGAACAGTATGGATATGAAATTTCCTAACTTCTCTGTAGGCAGCTTGGTAGATATAGGCATCTTGAGACAATGTATCAATTGTCTCACGTTTACTGCCAACCACTTAATCCATAAAGAATCAGACACAGTATGTGAGAAATGTACTTACACAATGACACTGGACGCCATACTTTTGCATACATGTCAACATCGTGTTGTCAAAACCACACACAAAACACACACTCTTCAGATAGCAATAGCACATGACACACACATAGACTAACATATGCTGAGGCACTTAAAATCAATCTTCCTATACAACGAAGATCACCTGGACCATGATCTGTCAAAGCTATGCCTCAGCAATCCCAAAGGCACTCAGAAAAAACACCACCTAACACCGCACATACTGTCACTCTCAGTACAGCCCCGAACTTTGAACCCCTAAGGCAAGCAAATACACTTCCCAGGACTTTCTTCACAGGGTCTCCATTATAAGATATACTGATGCCACTCTAACAAGGCTCAACACAGAGAAGATAACTGTTAGTTGCTTATATGGAGCCAAAAATCCGCCAAATCACGCATGCATTCAAATCATTACACCGCAGGTACTAGTATGATTGCATCATAGTCCATGTAGGTGTAATAACCTGAGTTGTGCCTCACTTGCCTACATGAAGAGATACATTACAGAGCTTTCATACTGGTAAGAGCCTGCCACTGAGCAGCATATTACCATCACCAAGGACAATGTCACAATAAGAGCAAAAATTAATTGATTTCAACAACTGGCTGTCTTCCTGGTGTTATTCCAAGTGATCCAATATTTGTCAGTTTGGGAGGTCATGGTCAACAGGCCACGTAGCCTTGCCAAGGATGGTCTGCACCTTTCCCCTCTAGGCTTTCGAATACTGGCCAAGGCTTTGTCTGCCCTCATAATGCCTTTTTAGGAAATGCCAAATTGACAAATCTACCGACATCGCAAAATCAACTCAACAGATCTTCAAGGTTCTCAATGCCAGGACCTTAAATTAAAAAAAAAATTCTATTCACCCTCCAAGCCTCCTCATACATGACAATATAGATATCTGTGCAGTTACAAAGACATGGGTTAAAGTTACATACAGTACCCCGGCAGTGCAAGGTTTCAGTGCCTTCCACACTTTTAGACCAGTAGCTGCACAGACAAAGACTAAAGGTGGAGGCATCTCAATATACATCAGTAACAAGCATACATCTAGGGCGGTCAAATGATGTGCTGGAGTTCCTCCACATGCAGATCACCACAGACAAAATCCTGTGCTATATCATAGCCAGCTATAGGTTACCCTCCATGTCCCAAAATGTTTGCAATGCATACTTGAACTTAATGGAGACACTTACCATCCAACCTAACACACTACTCATGGGAGACTTTAATTACCCCTGAACAGATTGGGAATTCTACATGGCCTCAAATCCAAAGGCATAGCCATTCCTGGACTTCATAAATACAAACGCCCTTGATGAAATAGTGAATAAGCTCAATAGAGTCTCCAACATACTGGACATCATGCTCACAAATATGAAAGAGCACTGAACCAACCATCCCCCAATGTCTCAGCCTCCTTGGTAAGGTCCAACCATAAAGATGTCTCCTTTGAAATCAAAATCAACTCCGTAATCCCATTAAAACCAGTAACAGTTTTCTAAGGCAAATTACCTGTTATTAAGCGATGATTTGTCAAAATTCAGTGCCCCTCCAAACCTGAGAAAACACCAGCTTATACTGAATTGCTCTCAGAAACCATGCCAATGGCTGCACAGAGGCTGTTGTACCTTCCAGAATTAAGCCCAGAACTAGCCCCAGAAACAAACTACCCTGGTGGCATCCTAAAGTAAACAGGATATACAACAAAAGGGAAAACTTATATCAAAAATCAGGAAAAGTAATTCCCATAAAGATAGAAACTCTCTCATCAAAGTAAATACACAACTAACAGGGCTAATTAGGTCAAGCAAAGCCAACTTTGAGGTTAAGATTGCCTCCAGGTGAAAGATAACCATAACACCTTCTACAGCTATGTCAGAAACCTCAATGGCAGCACACAGCAATGTGCTGAACTGGTGATTAATGGTGCTATATTCACCAAGCCTGGTGATATAGCGAACCTGTTAGTGGATAAATTCAGTTCCAACTTTATCCCCCCACACCTCCAACCATCTCCCAATACTACCCTCAAACATATCCTCCTCCAACTATAAATGGGGAACATGTACTGGCTGCACTCACTAAAGCCAAGAACATGGCCTCAATGGGCCCTGATAACATCCCAGGATGCCTCTTGAAAAGTCAAAATATGACTTATCAGAACTTCTAGTCATTATTTAACTACAGTCTTAAACAGGCTTTGTACCACATATATGGGGGACTGTGATGGTCGTCCCCCTTCATAAGGGAGGACTTCAACAGATCCTAGAAACTAAAGACCTATTAGTCTGACTAGTCTTATTTGCAAAGTCATGGAAAGAATTATCATCGAAATAATCAGCAAGGACAGAGGAGACCTCCAGACACTGGATCCATCCCAGGTTGGCTTTGTCAAAGGAAGGTCATGCTAACTGTACCTGGTGGACTTCTTTGAAAAGGTCACTAAGGCAATGGATTAGGGGCTAAGGCATTTCATACAATATCCCACTCGGACATTGTCAACCATAGCCCTCAACTGTACAGATTTTGGCAGAATGTCCAAATTTCGGCCTCGTATTTTTGGTCCATTTTTCATAAGATTGTGGTTTTCTGACAAAATGGTGATAAATCATTAAAGATTGGAGTCTGAAAATAATGACAGGCATATGAGTTTCAGACTTTGTGTCCTTCAGAAAATTCATGCTAATGCACAACTTGTTATTCTATCAACTTTCTGAGTTTATAAGAGCAATATTTAAAAATTGTCCCAATTTTCAGGCCGTTGTCCCACTTTTATTTATGACTTTATCCAGATTTCTTGATCTAAGAGATTGAGAGGTATGTTGTCAAAAAACTTATAGAACTAGGTATAAATCCCTTTATAACATTCTGGATAACTATTTGGCTCACTGATAGAATGCAGGAGGCTAGAATCTGTGCAGCCACCTCCACAAGAGGCTGGTCACCAGTGGAGACCCCCAGGGCTCTGTGCTAGGCCCACTCCTCTTTGGCATCTACTTCCTGGATGTCAAAGTCAATGTCAAAGGCCTCTAGCTAACCAAGTTCTCAGATGATTGTAAACCGGGAGCAGCCATTGAATTCCCAAAGATGAGAACACCCTTCAGGAGTGACTAATACAGACAAACGCTTGGTGCCAAAGCCATGGCTTAAAGCTCAATGCCAAAAATGCATTATAGTACCTTTTGGGAAGTCTGCCACCCTGGGTAACTACGTCATTGATAAAATACCCTTAAAAGTTGATTTACTAGTCAGGGATCTGGGAATTGATGTAGATAACAACCTAGTCTTCAACCAACATATGTCCAAGGTAGTAAGAAAATCCTTTTGTGTTGCTCAACTTTTAAGCAAGGACATGGCATCTAGGTCCAAAGAGGTCATCATACCACTATACTTGGCCCTCATCAGGCCTACCACTGCACCCTTTGGTAAGTACCTGACCAAATATATGCAGCAACCGGAATGTCCACAAAGCCCTATCTATTTACTCGGTATCATACAGACTTCTGAGAGGTGATCTTTGCCTGTCATACAAGGTATCTCTGGATCCTGTTTTGATAAATCTTTTGCATGTCCATAAAACAAACAGCATCAGAACTACTAGATTAAAAGACTTAAATTTTGCTTGCAACATAAACAGGACCTGTTGGAGAGACAGATATCCCATTCTCTGGAACTGGCTCCCCATCCATGCGAAGCAGAGTTCCTCCCTATCCCTATTTAAGTGCAGCTTATACCAATGGATGGTTATGCACAAATTCACCCGTGGCCTGGCTCCTATGTCTCTGATAGACAGAGTCAGTCAGCAGATCACCCTCTATGAATCAAATATAAATCAAATTTGTGAGTCATATTTGGGTTGCACAGCTAGGCTTTTAAGGGCCCCAGTGGTTGTTAGCCTAGTGTAGATTTATGAATATATGAATCTATAAGGGTGGTATGTTTGGCAGATTCTTTGGACAGCAGCATTTCCCAGAAGCTCACGTTTGCATTTAGCTTGCCGAATATCTGTGATCCAGCAAAATACCAGTATCTGTTCCACTGAAAGCAGAATATTTTTCTTGCTTTATGCTGCTTCATTATGCATGCTCAGGTCAACACAGATATGTACTGTGCTATTCCTCTTGGTACAGACATTGTGACCGCACATCAGTTTGTATGTTCCTCCCTGTGATGCCCAAACTCTCCATGTGTGCAACCTCCTCCCTGACTTTCCACCAGTAAGTTTGTACCAAGTCATGTGAGGAGTAAGGTTTCACAAGGGCCTAGAGACTAATGATATACAGCAGGTGCACCATTCTTAAGCCAATGCACAGTTGTGGGTCAGTCTTCTTTAATGTTTCAGTGTCTATAATCTCAACCGAAATAATAGTATCAGGTTCACTATCTACCTAGTAAAGTAGAATGTATACTGTTGACCACATAAACACCTTTATGAACTGTAAGGTCTCCCTTTCTGGGCAACTCTCTTAACATTAGTGGAAGCAAAACATAACAATCCTAGGCCCAAAGATTGGATTTTTAACTTTAGTGATCGAGTATAGGCTGCTTATTTTGTTAATGCTCTTGTAAACATCATGTGAGATGGCTACAGCATCAGCTCCAGTATCCAGCTTAAATTTCATTTTATGATCTCTGATAGATAAATAGTCCAAGAGACAAAGCAGAGATGTAACTAGGATGTGGGATGACTGTACCAGGTGCAGACTGTTAGGGAACATGATTGACAGCTGGCATCTGGGTATGTGTATTACTGAGATTCATTTAAAAAGCTGTAGTTTATGCTGTTTATGTAGAAGCTTAGTATGCAGAAGCATACCTCGCAACTGTACAGATTTTAGCAGAATGTCCAGATTTATGCCTCATATTTTGGGTCTGTTTTTCATAAAAATTATGGTTTTCTGGCAAATTAGTGGCAAATCATTAAAGACTGACGTTATAAAAAAATGACAGAGATTTGAGTTTCAAACTTTATACTCTTCAGAAAAGAGTTACTAATGCAAAACCTGGTATTCTACCAACTTTCTAAGTTTGTATGAGAAATACTTAAAATTGTCTCTATTTTTGGGCCTATATCCCACTTTTATTTATGGCTTTGTCTAGATTTCTTGCTTTAAGAGGTTGAGAGATATGTGCAGAAACACTTTGTTAGAGTTCGCTGATTCCTCTTTTTTTCCCTATAAGACCTTTCTTTTTGATCCTCAGCTTCAGAAAACCTTTTTGTTTTCTTTAGGGATACCAGTCTAGGGATTGAGACCAACAACATCCCATAACATCATTCACCATGCCATCTCTCTCTATCACCTATAAGTGTATTTTCAGGGCCCTAGCTCTCCTAACCCATAGACATGTGGTACTCCATTCTAGTACCGTTACTAATAGCCCCATATCTCTTAACCTTGTACGAAACTCAACCTCTCTTAGGGTTCTCAATTCCTAAAGCCGATACCATCACTTTTCACACTAAAACTCCTAACTATTTTCACATCCAGGGTAGCTGGGTGAACCCAACTTCTTGCTCACCACTTCCACACCCATACACCTCAAAAAAAATTAGCCCCAAACTGAAGCATACTTACAAAATTGTAAATAAATTCTTGAAACTTATCTCCAAACTTAGACTTACTCTACTATCAGATGGGGATATACACCCCAACCCTGGCCCAACCAACACTGACTTGCACACTCCCCCTAACAAAGACCCTTGCTCCCACCCTATAATCTCTCGCCCTGCCAATTCTCTTTTTACTTGTCATCTGAACATTAGAAGCATTAACAACAAGGTACATGAACTTCATGCACTCTTGGCTAACCTCTCTCCAGAGATCCTGTGCCTAACTGAAACTTGGTTAAAACCCACCACTACTGATAATGAAATTTTACTCCCAGGATACAATATACATAGAATAGACCGAATCTTTAGAAAAGGGGGTGGGGTAGCCATACTCTATAAATCTGATCTAATAGTTTCAACAGATATCATACAACCGCCTCAAATTAACAATGCAGAAATCCTAATTTCCAAACTACAAATCAACATTAATAAATTCATCTACATAATCTGTGTGTATATTCCCCCAGGCAATAACATAGATACCCTTGAAGCCATCCTTCATTGGATATCTAGCCACTACCCTCAAGAAACCTTAGTTCTTGGTGACTTTAATATAGATTGGACTACCTGTTCCCCAGAAGCTCCTTCCACCCATATTAACCTACACTCTTTTATGCAAATTATTAACACCCCCACTAGAATAGGCAAGTCTAACCAGAAAGAGAGTATACTTGACTGGGTGCTTATTAATAGTCATCCTAACCTATATACATCTGGAACCCTCCCTGATAGCCTAAGTGACCACCACCTCACCTATATACTTAAGCACAAAATAGCCATTCCCAAACAACCTTTACTAAGATCTGTCAGAAACAAAAAGAAATTTGACCCGACCAGATTTCAACTAGAATTAAATTCTTGCAACTGGGCAATACTAAAACATCTACCCCTAGACGAAGCAGTGCTGTATTTCAACAAAAAATTCCTAGAAATTCTTAATCTTCATGCTCCTATTCGCTCAAAGAAAACAAAGACAGTAGATGTTCCATGGCTTTCAAAAGAGACCAGGCTCAAAATCAAACTTAGAAACAAAGCTTGGACCGCATGGCGAACCACTAAACTCCCTCTCGACCAAATTAACTACAGACAACTTAGGAATGAAACCAAAAGACAAATATTACTTGATAAAAGACAATACTATTATAAACTGCAGACAGAACATCAAAACCACCCACAAAAATTTTGGGCTGGACTAAACAATTTACTTCGCCCTGGCCGCTCCACCACCCCTGTCCCAGCCACGCTCATCGATAAACCCCCAGATGTAGTCTCCAACAGCTTCAACCGCTTCTTCACTGAGACAATCCAAGCCCTCTCCAGCCAATTGCCGCTCAGCTCCCACAAACTTGATTCCCCCACCTTTAATAATCTTCCCTTATTTAACTTTCAACCAGTAGCCACCTCATTTATCTGCAAATTAATCAGAAAACTAAAACCCACCACACTCTCCGCTGATCAACTCCCAGCTGAATACTTGCAAAAATCAGCTGAGGCCATTGCCTACCCTGTGTCATTACTTATCAATCGTTCTTTAGCAGAGGCTAAAATTCCTGACATCTGGAAGATATCCTATGTAATTCCTCTCCATAAAGGTGGCACTTCCACCGAGCTCTCGAATTACAGGCCCATTTCTATACTTTCTCCTCTTGCAAAGATAATGGAAAAATGTGTTCAAAAACAGTTTATGCAACACCTTCTTTCCAACAATCTACTGGCAGACACCCAACATGGTTTCAGACCTCTCCATAGTACTACCTCAGCCCTAATTGTCTTCTCCAATACCATAAATACCCATCGAAATAATAACAATATTTCCTCTGCACTATTTTTGGACCTGTCCAAAGCCTTTGATATGGTGGACCACAAACTTCTAATTAATACCCTGCAGTCACTTTGTCTAGATGCTAAAATCCTTCAGTGGTTTAGTTCCTATCTAATTGGTAGAAAACAGGCAGTATTATGGCAGACTAAATTCTCTACATTATTACCCAACACACTGGGTGTCCCACAAGGATCCATACTGGGACCACTATTATTCTCTATCTTTATCAATGACTTGAATACTGTCATACCCAACGCCAGTTGTATCCAATATGCAGATGACTCTACGCTGATCTGCTCTAGCACAACCCCACAGAGTTACAAATATTGACCCAATCCACTTTTAACAAAATAGAAAACTGGCTCTATAGTCGTAAGCCTGATACTTAATCCCAAAAAAACTAAAATGCTGCTATTTCTACCTACTCAAAGGTCTAACAGCATTAACTTTACAATCCAAGCCAAGGATGGGACCATAATCTCTCCGGACCTCTCTACAAAACTACTAGGGGTAACTATTGACAACAACCTAAAATTTGATATACATGTAAACCAAATGATCAAAACTATTAATAAGAAAATAGGCTCGTTATATAGAATAAAATGCTTCCTGACTCCCCAAGCCAAAATTGCCATTGCTCAAACTCACCTTCTCTCTACTCTCCTGTATGCATCCCCTGTTCTCCATAATACCAGTAAAACTGTCATGAACAAACTTACCATCTGTTATAATCATATTGCTAGGTTTGTTACTGGGTTACCTTTCAGGACCCATCATTGCACCAACCTAACCCAACTTAAATGGCTTGAGCTACCAAATTTAATATCATACAACATACTAGTTCTGACCCACAAAATAATATACAACCCTGACTACACCCCTTCGCTTAAAAAACTGGTTACCCCGTGTAACAAACTTAGATCACTGCGTTCATATAGCCGGCTCCTCATCCAGACCTGTAAATCTAATAATTTAGCCGGTGATTCTCTCCTTACCAACTCGGCAGGTAAAGCATGGAACAAATTACCTTCTGATATCACCTCACTCTCCTCTTTAAGTCAATTTAAAGCGAAACTTAAAATATACTTGGGGACAATACAGAATTGCCATTGCATTAATCCTGGCTAGCTGAATCCCTGACTACGTTTAGATCTCAGGTGACCTGGCATTCACTGTAAATATTTGTACTGTGTCTATTCTTTATCATCCTGTATGATACTATGGAAATTATTTGTTAATGTGTTGTGAATTGTAATTGTCTCTGTAACTTTAAATTTGCTACTGTTTGGAGCTTTTCTCCCCGGGCCTCCGCTGAAAATGGACATAAATCCAGTCGGATTATCCCGGTCAACAAATGTAAAATAAATAAATAATAAAATAAATAAAAGAAATCAGGCTGTAACTATTTGCTTCCACAATGTTGATTTCACTGTCTAATTTGTATACTTTCTTATAATGCCCCTTCTTTCCACATATGTGGCATCTGATATTTGTGGGCCATAGACATTTTAGGTAAGCTGACTTAACATATCTATAGCAGGATGGCTGGAAAGGCTATGTCTATGTTGCTGATGTAGCCTTTCTGGGCTCTGGGCTCCCTTTTCCTTCAGACGTTTCCACTTTATGGTTTTATTTGAAATGACATCAATCTGTGCAGCATTTTAAATGTATTAACATTACCTCTAAAATCTGTTTGCTGTTGTTAAGCAGCCCCAGACTGTCTTGCCTCTGCTTTTTCCAGGATCAGATCTTTGTCCAACTGCATTCTTTCTGACAGTGGGGGTGCCTTTTAATCTCACCACTGACCTGTCACAAATCAACCTATTATGGAGTGGAGTAAACAATTTTCAGCCAGTGCATACAGGGCAACCATAAAAAATCATCTCTTTCTGTGAATATCTCCACTCTCTTGTTGAAATATTGCCCTGTCATAGATCACAATCAGTTTTGGAATTAAAAAAACAACTTTTCAAATGTGCCATTTTCAGGCTTGAATTGTTGCCTTTCATCTTTAGTTAAATTCTGACCCTCGGCATGTCATCTGCTTCATCTCTGATGCAGTACATTAATTCACTTTCTAGGATGCCTGTGGATTGCTTGACAGATGAAACTGTTAAATCTCCTTCTCTTCATTTCTTGTTGTTGTGATTCTGAAAAGCTAAACAGGTGCCAGCTGCCCATGCAATTTTCCTGACAACACCTATTTTCCTCCCGTGTGCCTTCACATTGAAAAAGATTTGGCAGCTTGTTGTTTCCTTTGATTTTTCTGTCTTATTAAATCTGTCACAGCACTTTCAACAGAGAAACTGACTGAACCTTGACCCTGATAAACAATATTTAAATGCCTAAATTTCCTTAGTCAGTATGAACACTACCTTGACTCTCCCCTGAAAAGAGGCCATTGACCTAGTGGGACTAACCCAGTGAACAAAGAATAAGTAAAAAAGAAAATAAATGAACAACGAAGGGCTCAGCCATGTTTCCACAGAGCCAACTCAATTCTCCGTTGAAAAGAAAACTTGTTATTAAATATGCTGCCAGGCTCAAGTGAAAATCAGAATGCATTGTAAGTATGAATATAAAATGGGTTGCATATCTACCACTCATAGAAAATAATTTTTATTCTGAAACCATCACAGAAAATAAAACTGCTAACAACATAGGGCTGTAAGAGCTGCTGTCTCTGCATGGAGCTGGTTGAAGATTGTAGCATTTTCAGCTGTAGTGAGCTGGGTGTGGTTTACTATGATTTTAGTGACGGCTACAATGTTGAATCGATAAATAACAGGACCAGAAGGCCACAAGATGAGAATGCTGACAACTACTTTTTTTGAGCAATGTCAAACATCAAATCTCCTATTCTGCAAGAACAGAGGAACAAGTGCTAACATGGGTCCGGGGAGGGCGAGTCCAAGCGTTGGAACTATTAGTCCTGTTAATTTGCAATTCAACATTGTAGTGATCACTAAAACGACAGTAAACCTGGTTAGTCATGTATGCTTTATTCCGCCAGTCCTGTCAGATGGGGCTGTAGTGCATTCTAACTGGTACTGGGAAAACAGGGACAATGGCATATTGTATCTTCTTACTTATTTGTTCCATGACAGCAGCCATGAGCTACTACAGCAGCAAATACTAATAAAAGCTTTGCCACAAAATGCACTTTTTGGCAATGTGAACAGTAAACCACATTTTTGGTGGGTTTAAATGTTCTTCTTATGTTGAATGGTTAAGGGGAACCCCTGCTGTCACTACACTGACTGAATGATAGCTGCAAATCATCTATAGGGCCTCCATGGCCATGTCGACAAGGTGATATACCATCGTTGGTCCAAAAGTCTGTTTTAACAAAGCTATCTTCCTTTTTCACAGGCAGTCACACCTCATGTAGCTCATGCAGCTTGGTCATGCTGGGCACAGAGATGGTAAAAATAGGTGTATATATCTGGAATGTAGGAGCTACTGGAAACTGAGGTAGATGGTCCGCTCAAGGTGCATGAGCCTGGAATGTTGGAGCTAGAAGAAAGTGATGTAGTTCGACATCTGGAAGTGCATGAACCTGGCATATTGAAGCTAGTAGAAACTGAGTTTGCTGGTCAGCTTGAGGTACACGAGCCCAGAATGTTGGAGCTAGTGGAAACTGAGATAGCTGCTCAGCTCCAAATGCATGAGCCTGGAATACTTGAGCTAGTCGAAACTAGGATAGCTAATCTGTTCGAAGTACATGAGCCTGGAATGTTGGAGCTAGTAGAAACTTGGGTCGCTGATCAGTTCAACAAGGATTCTGAGGAATAAGCTGAATGCAGAAGAAGTAAGAAACAGAAAAACTTCAAAACATCAACAAATAAAAAGCATTAAAATCTATTTTAAAGCATACAGGTGTAGAGTAAATAATCAAACTCCTCTCGTATCATCTTGTGGAATACACAATTAATTCTGGAGTTCACTTTTAATATAGATATATATTTTTATTATACTTCTTCAAAGGACTTTTGTGAGTGCTATTCATCTTACAGCACAGAGTATTTTCTCATGTTTCAGCTGAAATCTTAGTTGCTGTAGGCCTCCATGGTGTCTAGTTATGACTTAGATAACAGGGGATTGATTAGTGGTCCCAAAATCAAAGGACCTAATATAAATCCGGAGAGGAATGATGGGCTGGCTGTGCTTACCTCTTCTTGGGTGGGGGGGGGGGGTACATGCCCGGGAACGCAGGCTCTACATGAACCCCTTGGTGGAGGCTGAAGGGCTACTGAAGGCATTTTCTTAAGGGAGATACATTGTCTCTAGACTTTCATCATTATATCACTTAATAAAGTGAATAATAGTCCTGTATGATATCCATCGCACAGCCAACCCCCAGAAGGGCCAACTAAGCATGAACAGGAAATAACAATAGAATCAGAGCTAACAAACCCTGGCCTTAACCTGGATGACAGCACTGATCTCATTACAAGAATCTTGGTCCAAGGGTAAATTAATAGTCAAAAGACTGACTGGGGAAGAGGCTTGATAGTCACGTACAGTACAGGAGAAAAAGGAAACTCCCTTCCCATAAAAAAAATCATTAAATCCACAAAAAGGACAAATGGCAACTGCCAAAGCCAATCATAGTTCCCTGCAACATATACCAGAACTGTTTACTGAAAAACAAAAGAGCAAGAAAACATTAAGTTATTTAGAAATCCACATTCTTTATGGTCAAAACTGAGCTTACTCCAAGCACCCAAGTCCTAGGAGCACTAATATCACTATGTTGCAGCCAGGGTTGCAGGCATCTTGTAGCTTACACAGCCAGCTACTACTGCTCAAACTCGAATATATGGTCAGACAAGGTATGGTGGCATGGGGAGAGAGAGCAGAGCTGACAAGGTATAGTGGCCATTGTGACAGAGCAGAGCTGACAAGATATGGTGACCATGTGGAAAGAGAGATGAACTGACAAGGTGTGGTGGCCATGGAGAGAGAGTGGAGCTGCCAAGATATGGTGACCATGTGGAGAGAGAGAGCAGAGCTGTCAAGGTATTGTGGCCATGGGGAGAGAGAGAGAGAGAGACAAGCTGACAAGGTATGGTGGCCATGGAGAGAGAGAGAGATGAGTTGACAAGGTATGGTGGCCATGCGGAGAGAGAGAGCAGAGCTGATATGGTATGGTGGCTATGGGGAGAGAGAGAGAGAGAGAGAGCAGAGCTGATAAGGTATGGTGGCCATGGGGAGAGAGAGCAGAGCTGACAAGATATGGTGGCCATGGGGAGAGAGAGCAAAGCTGACAAGGTATGGTGGCCATGGGGAGAGAGCAGAGCTGACAAGATATGGTGACCATGAGGAGAGAGACAAGCTGACAAGGTATGGTGGCCATGTGGAGAGAGAGCAGAGCTGACAACGTATGGTGGCCATGGGGAGAGAGAGCAGAGCTTATAAGGTATGGTGGCCATGGGGAGTGAGAGATGAGCTGACAAGGTATGGTGGCCATGGGGAGAAAGAGAGAGAGCGGAGCTGTCAATGTATGGTGGCCATGGGGAGAGAGAGCAGAGCTGCACCACTTTGGCAGAATATGTGTTTGAGTTCTGGCAAAGTTAGTGCAGCAGCTGTGGGGAAGGAATGGGAGGAGGACAGGATGCAGGTTAGGGTTTTAGGCAGTGATTGGGTAGGAGATTTAGGATTAGGAAGTGGGAGGAGAGTTTAGCATTACGAAGCAATTGGGAACTTTAGGTTTAGGAAGGGAAGAGTGGAGTTTTAAGTTTAAGGCATGATTTGGGACTTTATGGTTAGGGAGAGGAGTGCTGTAGTTAGGGTTAGGGTCCACATGGGTGTTTTAGTATTTGAGTTAGAGTTCCGGAAGGGCTATGTAGTTCAGTAAGGTCGGGTAGTGGGAAGGTTAGGTAACTAACTAGGATTAAGCTAGTGGGAGTTAGGGTATTTGCCAGTTAGTGTAAGTGGTAGCAAACATGTGTAGTAGACTCCATTGTGAGATTACTAGAAATAAGTATGAGACTGATATCTTATAACAGAGATGTAGTACACCCAAGAAATATTTAAAGAGCATGACTTCTCTTCAGTGACACAGTAATATACTTATAGTCACAGTGGTAACTGCAATATACTGCCACCGTCTAACTATTGTATATGTAAATGCCTTTATCTATTGATTGCACACTGTTGACACAGGTATATATTTTTCTTCACTACCATAATATTCTCTGTATACTTCTAAGTATGAACTCATTTCTGTGTTTCTAGAAATTGCAGACATTTTGTGAATGGGATCTGCCCAGTTGTATTGTTTGGTCAAGAAAGAAACAAACATAAACAAACAATGAAAGAAACATGATCCATGTACAGTGGATATAAAAAGTTTACACACCCCTGTTAAAATGCCAGGTATTTGTAATATAAAAAAATGAGACCACAATAAATCATTTCAAAACTTTTCCCACCTTTAATGTGACTTATAACCTGTACAATTCAATTGAAAAACAAACAAATCTGTTAGGGGGGAATATAAAAAATAAAATTCATACAATAAGCTGGTTGCATAAATGTGCACACCCTTAAACTAATACTTTGTTGAAGCACCTTTTGATTTAATTACAGCATTCAGTCTTCTTGGGTAGGGAGGCCACAATGGTGCAGCAGTTAGCATTGTCGTCTCACAGCAAGAGGTTCTCTGGTTTGATCCTCGGCTTGGGTGCCTTCTGTGCGGAGTCTGCATGTCCTCCCTGTGGTCGCGTGGGTTTCATCTGGGTACTCCGGTTTCCTCCCACATCCCAAAGACATGCTGTAGGTGGATTGGACATCTAAATTGGCCCTAGGCATGAGTGTGTGCTTGTGTGCCTTCCATGGAAGGTTGGGCGCTGGGCTGGCAACTCAACACTGTAAAACTCTACTGCCAATCATGAGCGGATGGGTGATCCACTGTGGCGACCCTTATCTGGGAAAAGCCGAAAGAAGAAGAAGATTCAGTCTTCTTGGGTACACACCTGCCATCAATTAAAAAGACTCTGATTGACCCCAAGTCAAATAAAGTTCATTTGTCCTAGTAGGATTTTCCTGACATTTACTCAGTTGCCTGCTACAGCAAAAGCCATGGTTCACAGAGAGCTTACAAAGCATCAAAGGGATCTCATTGTTGAAAGGTATCAGTCAGGAGAAGGGTACAAAAAAATTTCCACAGCATTGGATATACCATGGAACACAGTGAAGACAATCATCAAAACGTAGAGAAAATATGGGGCAACAGTGATGTTGCAAAGAACTGGATGTCCCTCCAAAACTGATGAAAAGACAAGACAAAAACTGGTCAGGAGGCTGCCAGGAGACCTACAGTAACGCTGAAGGAGCTGCAGGAATTACTGGCAAGTACTGGTTATGTACTACATGTGACAACAATCTCCCATATTCTCCATATGTCTGGGCTATGGGGTAGGGTTGCAAGACGTAAGCCTTTTCTTACACCGAAAAACATCCAGGCCTGGCTAAAATTTTCAAAACAATACATCAAGTCTCCCAAAAGCATGTGGGAAAATGTGTTATGGTCTGACGGGACCAAGGTTGAAATTTTTTGGGCCACAATTCCAAAAGGTATGTTTGGCCCAAAAACAACACTATGCATCACCAAAAGTACACCATCCCCATGGTGAAACATGGGTGTGGCAGTATCATGCTTCGGGGTTGCTTTTCTTCAGCTGGAACTGGGGCTTTAGTCAAGTTGGAGGGAATTATGAACAATTCCATATACCAATCACTTTTGGCCCAAAACCTTCCGCCATCTGCTAGAAAGCTGAAGACGAAGAGGAATTTCACCTTTCAGCACAACAATGATCCCAAGCATACATCCAAATCAACAAAAGAATGGCTTCACCAGAAGAAAATTAACATTTTGGAATGGCCCAGCGAGAGCCCAGGCCTAAATCCAATAGAAAATCTGTGGGATGACCTGAAGAGGGCTGTGCACAAGAGATGCCCTCACAATCTGACTGATTTGGAGCACTTTTGCAAGGAAGAATGGGCAAATATTGCCAAGTCAAGATGTGCCATGCTGATAGACTCCTACTCAAGAAGACTGAATGGTGTAATTAAATCAAAAGGTGCTTCAACAAAGTATTAGTTTAAAGGTGTGCACACTTATGCAACCAGCTTATTGTACTTTTTTTATTTTTTTATATTTTTTCCCCTAACAGATTTGTTTTTCAGTTGAATTGTACAAGTTATCGGTCACATTAAGGGTGGGAAAAGTTTTGAAATGATTTATTGTGGTCTCATTTTTTTATATCACAGGAAACTGGCATTTTAACAGGGGTGTGTAAACTTTTTATATCCACTGTACATCATAATATATTTTAATACAGAATTTCAGCAAACTAGACTGCCCAACAAGAGAGATGTCTACTTTTCTGTTAACAAAATGTTTGCTGTTTTGCTATGCAGAGAAGGGTAGAATCCTACTGGTTTAAACAGACATCACAAGTGAAAGTAAGCTTTGTGCTCCTCTACTTCATGGTTTCCTGAGTAATAGGAAAATAGTTCGGTGTTTCATTTCTGCTTTTCCTTTCCAGAATAGAGTAAAACATTCTTGAGTTTAAATGAAGTATTTTATTGCTTATAGTAATTTAAACTCTGCATTAAACTGTTCTTGCTAAGAACAGAATACATTTTACTCATGCTGATTTTTGAGATTAACAAAGTTAAAACAATCCTCATTTAATTGTATGCTGCTAATATCTTGCTTTCTGTTGCAAACCTATTTCTTAATTCTGATAGATTTAGTTCTCAGGAGAAAATGAACAGTTTTCATACTCAGTACTATATTTCATAAAATAAAGGGCAACTTGAAATATATCCAACCCATTATTGTGCTAAACTGTGCCCAAAATAGTACATTAATTCAAACCTCACAAAATAAAATACAGAGATGTATTTACCAGGCTAGCTGTGAAAAACATCACTGTGACTGCATAGCTAGACCCAACTAATTGCCAGCTATACTCCTCTTAAGTTCTGTAACCTTCAAGCCATTTATTAATTTATTTGTTCTGTCTATTTCTGGTAACTCAGCCAGAGCACTAATTCACACAGTTCTTTTTCAGGCTCACTCCAGGAGCACTATAGGGTTAAATGACTTAATCAGTTGTGCAGCAGACAAGGAGAGGTTACAGAAATCAAACACTAGACTGCAGACAGTGGCTTGTGAACATCTCATATCCTTAACACTCTGTGCTTACTACCAGACAAATAAACTAAAGCTAGAAAAACAACATATACTTGTAAAACCACAGATGCATACTGTTGGTAAGGCTCCCTCCTTCACCTAGTCAAATATGAAAAAACTTTCTTTAAAATCATTCCTAAATTGCAAGATGTAAGACAAAAAATGAGTATGTGGTTTTCAGTAGAAAACCATAAGTGTACCTACTAGACAACTATAATTATAAATATTTTCAAGATGCAAGGTAATCTGCTTTTCCAGCAGCAAGTCTTATAACTATCAGCACTAGAATTGCACTGTTAATATGCCAGTTTAGTATGCAATCATATGAACCTATATGTAAGTATTTTGTCACGTAAACACATTTGATTCTTCTACTATTCTAGTTGTGGCTGTCTGCACTTCTTGTACTAAGTAATGCTACTTTTTTCATGTACCTTTTAGCTATGTGGCTGGAAAGAAAATTAGGAGATTGTCTACTTCAGGTACCTTTTATCCACATGGAATATCTGATGCTAAGCTTTTAGTTGATTATTCCTGAAATATGTCTGTTTTGATACATATTTGTCTCCACCAAACTCACTCAGCTTGTAACTGAAAGGGGCCAATTAAGCAGCACACTTACCTGGTTAAGAAATGTACAATAACTAAATAAATACATAAAACCTGTTAAGGAGGACAAGGACACAGGTAGTTGTTTTTGGTAGACATAGCCTTGATGCTTGTACTGTATCTAATGGTGCTGTCTCCTTTAGACATCAAGTCTCGACACTACCTCTTCATAACAGCAAGGTATACAGTCATGTCATTAATTAATGAGAGCACTTACCAGAGCAAAGAAATACATTCCCATTGTTAACTATCTAACTCACTGTCTCAAGATTTGTTTCAGCCCAAAGACCAGATATTTAAGATTTTAAAACGATGTATAATAAAATGGGTAGAGACCTAGAGGCTGTTTATTCTGCAGGCTCTTGTTTTTGTGAAAGACATTACATATCTTAAGGCAAGCCTGCCAACATTTTTGGAAACCTCCTAAACCTAGGAAAAACTAAGATACAAGAAAGAGAAACAAACAATAGAATCCTTTGGTGTCTTTGAGGGTGATGGAGTCAAAAACAGTATAACCACTTAATCTGTTGTCCTGTAAAACTCATTTAAATTCAGTCAGACATGATCCTGCAATATAAGACTCCATGCCCAGGTAAAGAATAATATTCTTAACTGCCATGCTAAAGATTCATTCATACAAACAACTGAGGAAGACAGAAGCTCTGTATAGCAGACCTCACTGATATGGAGGCAGAATTTGAGAAGACAGGCAGTGGTGATACTTATCTTTGCCATGGCTTTGAGAAACAGGAATTAATCCTTACATCAACAGAATTCTTAGACTAGCTGCATAAATGAGGTATTTGGGTAACAAAGTTCCGACAGGGATGTATGACCCAGTTGTGCCTAACAAAACAGAAGAGAAGTAGCAGATTACAGAGTTCAAACAGATCCTAGTGAAACAGCACCCAATGGAATCTTCTCAGAGATACTATGGCTTGTGTAAAACATTATCAGATTAAGGATACTGTGCTCCTTGAGGCACAACAAATGGTTAAATACTAGTTCAAAGTATACATACACATGCATCAAAAGTTCAAACCTTTTGGCAATGGGACTGAGTGTGTATGCAAGTGTTCACAGGTTAGTGTTAAGAGTAAGGGCTATGAAAGGGGATAAATCTTGTGCTACACGTGTATTGTTTTTGTGTATGTGTGTCTTGTTTAGTGGTCCCATACCGCTCAACCATATTGAATTCCTTGATATTTACTGTTTTTTGGGGAAAATAATGGGATACCACATATTTGCCAGTGGCCCCTTCAATTCCCAAGTTAGCACCTTGAGTAACACAACTGTTTTTCATTTTATCCTTACGGCAGAAGCATCACATTGTTTCTTTCACTGTAAAAGAATTGTTCAGTATGAAAACAATTAAAAATTGTATTAGTTTAATTTAGATTTATTGAAAATGTATTTTTTGTCATGAGGATATTTTTCATGTGGCTTTAAACTCTTTTGACAAACAGAAAATTCCTTATTTTTTTCAGCAAAGAAAAACTTTGTAGTAATTTTCCCTTTTTATAAATTGCACCACTGTTAGTAATGTACTTATTGCGCAGAATGAAGTTGTTTCTTTTTAAGGCCTACAGACACAATATATGGAGTGCATAGATAGTGGCACTGAATGTACCACATGCATACTTCTTTCATTTGTTCGTAAAATGTCCAGGCTTTTGCCTCACATTTTTGATCTGTTCCACATAAAAGTTATGCTTTTCTGGCAAATCACTGAGACTTGAAGTGACTAAAGTTTACAAGAACAATATTTAAAACCTGTCCCTATTTTTGGACATTTGACCCCCATTACTTTCGGCTTTGACCAGATTTCTTGCACTAAGAAAGGTGAGGAGGCTTGAATGGTAGAAAACTTTGCTCTTTGTTGAGTAACTGTGCAGAGAGAAAACTGAAGCTAAAGAAGCCCTGCTTTGGTGGAGAATTGTCAGGATGCACCCAATTGGCTCTAGATGACTGTCACTGTTGATGTGACACCCAGCCCTCGTATGCAAATATGGGAAAAAGGGTGGTTATGGTTGTATGTTAGGATGAGTGGTGTTCGCATATTCATTTAGCAATTAATCGCGATATGGGAAGGGGATGTGGATGGATGGATTCTCCATTAGAGACTTTCCAATTCATGTGGGGCTTGTGACTTTTTGTGGGATACTCCTGGCCTGTAGAATAACTGTGTGGGTCAATGGCTCTTTCCATTATGGTTTATTGTGTGTGGTCAGAGGAACAGCTAAATTTTTTCTTACAAAAACTATATACATATATATTGTAACAGTTACCAGCGTTGTTTGGTTGACTATAGAAATAACGAATGTCAAGCCTTGTCTCTTTACAATAAATAGTTTTGTACACACTAAACAACCTGGAATACACATTTTCTGCATTTTCTGTATTCAGCAAGTAGTCCCTATTTCATTATTCCTGTATTTTTTATTAATTTGTTTTATCATTTATTTGCTGATACCCACTTTCTCTTGTCTTGGCAAGGAGCACACACATGCATGCAGCTGGACAGATTGGAGAATTGCCAATTCACTGTGTATATCAGCAGGTCTTTGATATGTTAGGAAAAACAACAGGCACCTGCAAAACTGCTATAAAAATTAAGTTAAATGACTGTAGATAAACAAAATTATACAAATAGAGATGAGTGCAAAGAAAGAGATGGAAATCCGGGACCCTACTGGTTATAAGCAATTACTCTTTGTAGCATTACTATTTTTATGACTGTACCTGTATGTTTTGGCATTTGTAGTATAAAAATACTTTTTATTTAATGGGCTGCCTTACTATCTTCTAAGAGGTATTGGCAAATAAAACATTTTCTCCCATGAGGCAGTCAGTTATGGAGGAACAACCAAGACTAAATAATAATATGTCTTCTCTCCCCATGAAATATCCCCACTTTATCCTTTATCTAGTAATGACTTCCTAAAGTAAACAGTTCTGTGCTTCTTTGTGAGGCAGTACCAGACTGCCTGTTGGACTCGAAGGCTGGAGTTTCAAACCATGTTGCTAGTAGTCAGGGAGCTTTGTTGGAACAAACTTGTTGGTAACTGTCATGTATTCATAGTCAGTGTGAAGGTGTAGAAGAATAGAAATTCTAATATTCTGCCACAGAATAAATTATTTGGTCACTCAAAAGTGTATTACAGTAGAGATTAGAACTGGGAGCTGTAGTCAAAAAGAAAAAATAAAGCATTTCAGAGAGCTGTTGCACAAATGACAGAAGGACTAGAAAATATAAATATAATGGATGATCTACTGGTACGGGGTATGACCCTAGAAGTATATTAATTTGTTCAACACACTGAGGAACTATAATTTCATTATCAACAGAATTAAGAAAAAATTATAACAGAAATGAAATCTATGAATCTCTTTCTTATGAGGGCCTGAAACTGGGCATAGAGAAAGAGGTAGATGCCAAGACAGGAATACAGATGAGCACTCATGAGATTTCATGGTACAATGCAATATTTTTTAAAGCTGATTCCATAAATGTTAGAAATAAGAATGCCACTGAAAAAACTTTTGTATCATGATGTAGCATGGCAATGGAACTATGAAGAAGACAATATATTTGAAATGCTTAAGATGCTAGAGACAAAATTACCTATACTGAAATACTTTAATACAATATTTTCAAGGACATGTCATCAAAATGGTAACGGCACACTAATTTTGAAAGAGAAAAATATGCATATGGGTCAAATGTATATAGCTGGGAAAGTTCCATGAGTCTGTATCTGTACATCAGCATCTATAGCTGTTTATCGATCTTCACTATCTTTGCATATGTATGTTAATCCTAACTATAACTCCAGCCCTACTCATATCCCTAACCCTAACCCTAGAAATTACATAAATAAAACCCTTATCAGTACCACTGCCAAGACACCAGTTGTACTTGGTTTTGCAGCGGAGGTTTATTTATATAGAGTTTTTACAGTGGGATAGAAGTCTTCAATGTTTGTGATTCTCTCTTATTAATAATTTAGTGTTTTGTGATGCTTTCTTTTTGTTCTACCATTTATGATTATTTCTTCTGAGATTTCAACCTTTCTTGATAAAATCACACATACACGCACACATTTCTCTCTCTCTCTGTGTGTATATATATATATATATATATATATATATATATATATATATATATATATATATATATATATATATATATATATAGGTTGGTACTAGGCTATCAGCCCTAGGGCCTATGCAAGCCTAGCCATAACAATTCCCTGGATATTTCTTCCCACAATATTTTCTTCCCTGGTCCGCTGTCTAGCAGGGTGACTGACATGATCCCCGGGGTGATATTCCTATCTACCATCCAATCATCAAGGTTCCTTTTGAAGAGGGCCAATGAGGCGCTCTGCTTGACATGTATGGGCAGTCTATTCCAGAGTATGGGGAGTCTCTGGGTCAGGAACCTATCCCTCCAGCATGTTTTGTTCATTGTGATGACAAGGTTTAGATCCCTGGAGCGTGTGGCTCTGAGGGATTGGGATTTCTTTAAGTGGAGCATGTCCAACAGCTCAGGGTTTGACATGGCCTTGTATGTTAAGCAGAGATTGCCTCTGAGTAGACGATATGCCACAGAGTATAGCTGGAGTTTTTAGACAGTCAGCATATGGCATCTGCTTTAGGCCTGTGATTCTTTTAGTGAGGTATTTCTGTGGCCTTTCCAGCTGTTGCAGATGTCATGTGAGGCACATACCAAACGGGGCATTATACTCTATAATGGGTCCAATGAGGGATGAGTACAGTGGGACAATGACCTCCTTTTTTCTGGATGAAAAGCCCTTAGTGAAGAGGTGTGCCACATAGAAGGATTTCCTGACTGCTGTGGTGATGTGGTTATCGAAAGTGAGACCACTGTCCACCTGTGTCCCTAAGTCTCTCATCACACTTTCGATGTTTAGTGTCCTGCCACCTATGTGGTAATTCATGGGTACATGTTTTTTCCAAAGGGGATAACTATACATTTCTTGGCATTAAGCTTGAGCCCATGGCTCTGGCACCAGGCATTTGTTTCTGTAAGGCCCTTTTGTAGAATATCCACATCATTTGGGGATTCAATAATGGCTCCCAGTTTGCAGTCATCTGTGAACTTTGTTAGCCAGAGTCCCTTAGTGTTGGCCTGTACTTCAGAGATGTACACGCCAAACAAGAGTGGTCCCAGGACTGAACCCTGAGGTACTCCACTTGTCACTTGTCTGGAGCTGGATTTGGAGTCGGCTACTTTTACAGTCTGGTCTGGGTTCTGTCAGTAAGCCAGTTGGCAACCCATCGAGTGACGTAGGAATTTATGCCCAGCTTAGTAAATTTGTCTATGATTCCAGAGTGGGGGGATGGTGTTGAAGGCCTTGGCAAGGTCCAGATAGGCTGTGTGGACCGCCTTACCCTCATCCACAGTTCTGGAGACTGATTCGAAGAAGTCAATCAGATTCAGGAGACAAGATCGGCCCTTTACAAACCCAAACTGGGTGGGGTCCAGTGTCTGAAGATTGCCAATGTCTTTGTCTGTTGATAAGTTCCATGATAATGCATTCCATGCCCTTGCAGATCAGGCTTGTCAGACTGATGGGACAGTAGTTCCCGGGATCCAAGGTGGATCCTTCCTTGTGGAGTGGGATAACTGCAGCTGTGCGCCACTCAGTGGGCACGAAGCCTGAGGTGAGGCTATGATTAAACATGACACTTAGGTGAGGTGCCAGTTCATTTTGTAGTTCATGTAGTACACAGCCTGGGATGTCATCTGGTCCCATGGATGCTGTATTCTTAGCTTTGGAGGGTGCAGTTTCTACCTGTGTGGTCGTGATTTGGCAATCTTTTGGTATTGAGATGGGCCCTTTAGGGGGTGAGAGGGGGGTGAAGTTGGCATTAAATCGATCTGCCAGGATATTGGCAATATCCTTGGGATCAGTATATTTAATGCCATTCTGTTGTAGCTCAGAGCAGATCTGAGAATTGCCATTTAGATTTTTGACATAACTATAGAATGCCTTGTGGTTGTCTTTGGAATCTTTTGTAATTTTATTTTCGTAACTAGCTTTGGAGGATTTTATGAGGGATCTCAGCTTCTTACTGAGGCTGGTGAGGGAGTTTTTTGCATCCTGGGATTTTCTTCTTTTCTGCAACAGTTTCTTCCTTCTGTTGTATAGTTTGTTTATAGCAGGGGACCACCAGATTGGCTTCCTTTTTTTGGAGAAGAGCATCTTGGCTCTATTTGGGATGGCACAATTCATGCACGAGTGGATGTGCTCATACAGTGCCTTAGTGTAGGATTCTGCAGTCAAACTTCCAGATCCCGTCTGCATGGGTGTCGTGAAGTTTGTCACTTCTGACTTCAGTAGCATGAAGTTGGCTTTGGAAAAGTTTTTTAAGGAGGTTTCCTTACTGGGGGGTGGGGGTGGGATGTGGATGTCAAGGGTGATTTGCTTTTGGTCAGACCTGACCAATGAGGTGGTGATCACTGGTGTGGAGCATCTCCCATGTTGTTAATGACCAGGTCTGGGATATTGGAGCCCTTGGTGGGACAACGGATTAGTTGATCCAGGGAATTGGAATTTATGAATTCCAAGAACCGTTGGGAAAAGGAGTTGGTACCCGAGTAGTTTTCCCAGTTAATGGCAGGGTAGTTGAAATCACCCAGTATTAGGGTGTTTTGTTGTATCTTAATATTTTCCAGTATGTTTAGAAAGGTGTAGTGAGAATCTTGGGGCATGGTGGGGGATCTGTAGCAAGCTACAATTTGGATTGCAGTCTTACCTAGTGTTAGTTGCACCTGGAGAATTTCAGATGCATTGTGTTGGGCAACTAGCCTGCAGGTGTGAATATCCTTGGTGAATATGGACACTCCTCCAACTTTAGTGTTTCAGTCTTGGTTTTGTGGCCAAAAAGTGTGGTAAGAATTGTAGCCTGGTATTGCAGGGGTGCTCTCTGGAGCCTTAAACCAGGTCTCAGTTATTGCACAGATATCGATGTTCTCCATTTTTAGGAGTGCCTTGAGAGAGTGCATTTTGAGGTTTAGACTTCTAGCATTGAGTAGCATTACCTTCAGATTTTGCATGCTTGTATCTGTTACTGTGGTGGTTTTATCCTTTGAACCTTGCCTAAAAAAGGCACTATAGGGGTGGCAAGAGCTTTAGCCAATAACCTGAGTCCCAGGGGTGACAGGTGCAGACCATCTCTGGCAAAGCATCGTGGTTTGTTGATCATGTCTTCCCAGGCGGACAAATACTGGATCCCCTTTGAATGACACGAGAAGCTTAGCCAATTGTTGAAGTCAATCATTTTGTCCTTATACTGTGGTATCATTCTCGGGGAAGGCAGGATGCTACTCAGGGCTAAGGTCATACCTGCCTGGGTCACATGATCCAAGAGCTCTTCCATGTCTCTTTTCATGTAGTCCAGGGAGGTACGTCTCAAGTCATTCACTCTAGCATGGACAATGACAGAGTTGTATTTGTACTTGTTGTGGAGTGACTTGAGTGCATGCGTTATGTGGCGGATCCTGGCACCCAACAGGCAGCTGACTGTAATTTTCTCCTTGTTCAGCCTGGTGAGTGGGACATCAGTGTGCCTGACTATAGAGTCACCTATGACTAAAGTGTTGGGTACATTGTCTTGCCTTAGGGTCTGTTGTTGGGTGGCACACTGGTGTTGTGAGCTATGTGTCACTTTGGTTGTGACTGGTGTTTGTTTGCGTTTCAGCTTCGCAGGTCCTTATTGCTTGGGCAGGTTAATGTTAAGGGCCTCCGCATATGTGGGTTTAGTGTTGCTATGTGTGGGTGTTGATGGTGTGGGTTTTGAAGGGCTATGAGTTGCTAGAGGTGTAATGCAGGTGTTAGCCTTCTCCTCTTGACTGTCTAGCACAATCTTGGCCGGAGAGAGCTTTGCTTCCAGTTAGGCTATGTAAGTGCATCTCTCGCAGGTTGTAGTGTTGGGTGGTAGGAGGAGAGGATTGTCTATATATATATATATACACACACACACATACATACACACACACGTGTATATATGTAAACTCTCTCTCTCTCAAAGACTCAAAGATGCAGATATATATATTTATATATATGTGTGTGTGTGTATGTGTATATATATATATATATATATATATATATATATATATATATATATATATATATATATATATATAGATATCTTGAAGCCAAAGAGAAAGTGCATGGCATCATAAGTTCTTAATGTTGAAAGGTACAAGTATAAAACTAGATGTTCAAAACAAAAATTACACAGCACCATGCCACACCACTGCAGTACTCAACAGGAACCTTTTTACAAAGACCACACCAAGACAGCAAGCAAACAAGATTTTCTTCAAAACACAAATTTCTTTAGTACTGACATCACAAAGATATTCCCCTTAATTTAAAGCAAATTTTGGCACTAAATATGCCTTTATTAATTCATTATATAATATTACATAAAAAAAAACTTCATATTATTAATTATTATAATACAGATATTTGCTAAAAAATATATACATGTATGTCTGTGTGTATGTGTGTGTGTGTGTGTGTGTGTGTGTGTGTGTGTGTATATATATATATATATATATATATATATATATATATATATACATATGTGTGTGTGTGTGTGTGTGTGTGTGTGTGTGTGTCTGTGTGTGTGCATCTACTTTTAGTAGTCTACGTTACATTACTTTGACTAACAAAAGTACGACCTGACTTCCGCGAAAGTGCACTTTCGTGAAAGCCGATTCACTGAATTGGCAAAATAAATAGGAAATAAACAAAAAAAATTGTTTTGCAGGGGGGCAAGCCCCCCCGCACCCCCCACACCCCCGCTACTTAAATATACCAACCCCAAGATTGCACTACAGTGGGGATAAGGAAATATATGTTTTTTGTTTATTTTCTATTTATTTTGCAGATTCGGTTATTTGGCTTTTGCAAAAGCGCACTATAGCTAAAGTGCACTTTTGCGGAAGTGGGGCCATACATTTCTTGTTCGAAATAATGTAATTTCGAACAAAAAAAGTAGACCCCATAGATATATATATATATATATATATATATATATATATATATATATATATATATATATATATATATATGAAATTTAATAAATAGAAAATAAAAATACATATATAAACTTTAAACTTAGATATACAAATGTAACTGATGTCGTCTAATGGTTAAAATATCAATTACACCAGTTCATTCTAACCTGAACCACAAATAGAACCTAGATTAATTATCCTCCTTTTTTCTTTGAAATGAAGTGTGAGTAATTTATCAAATTTATACGGGAGGAGGAGATAGCTTTGCCAATGCCTACAAAACAGAATATAGCAACTGGATGTTGTTCACTATAGTGAACCAATGCTCTACATGGTTTGGAACACCTCAGATCACTCATATTTAAAGATGATCTTTGTTTAAAAGGAAACCTTAGAGTAGCGCCACATTGACATGTTGCTAAATATATGAACCACTCTGTGTCAAATGTAATCAATTCATTAATGTGCAGTGTGAGTGTGCGCGCGCGCGTGTGTGTGTGTGTGTGTGTGTGTGTGTGTGTGTGTGTGTGTGTGTGTGTGTGTGTGTGTGTGTAAGTATTGCTAAAAGAGGCAGCTCATAAGCCATTGTATAATATCCTTAAGCATAAACCAACACCAAGATTACAGAGAATGTTGTATTTACAGCAGTATGACTTTAAATTGACTGAAGAAAGATGCAACCAGTTGATATAATGAGCTGTTTGTACCTACCAGAGCAGCCAAAATATCTTCTTAGTAAAGAGTTATAGGACAACTAGGTAATACTGCAACTAGCCATGACAAACAAATAGGTTAAAGAGTTGAGAGTGTATACATAACATATCCAAATATTGAATTATTGAAAATGTCAGGAGGATGGCTAGATGAGAAGTCAACATTAAAGAAAGAAATACTATCTTCCATTTCACCTAAAGAAAAACAATTGTAGTATGCAAAGTGTGACATTTAATGTAGATTCATTAATAGTAATTAATTAGCTAATAAGTGACATGCTGACAAGAAGTCATGTATCACATCTGGGTATAGTGAAAGTAAATAAACAGATCAAGATATTTTATGCAGGCCAGGAATTAATATAAAAGAGCAAGAAGCTTGAAAATGAGCTGTGTAAAATGTGTATCAGAATAATAATCAAAGACAACCTATTTTGTCTTATTCATGATCAGAAAAATCCTGCAGAAAAGCTGGGTTAGGCCTGTTTTGGTGTCAACTTGTATTCTGATCTAAGTTTCACGAGGCTCTGAAAATGTTAGAAGCTGCAAGTAAAGGTATTGTAAATGCCATGAATACTATCTTCAAATATGGAATATGAGATGTAAATCATTAGATTTATAATCATCTATAGCATGGAAGTACTGAGTTTAAAAGCTTTTTGGAGCACTGAAATTTCAGTTTGTCATGTCTGGGTCAATGTACCTATCCAGTTAACAAATGTCTAAATATAGTCATCAGTCAAATGGTCAAGCAGAGAAAAATGTGTAGATTGTTAAATTATTAATAAAAAACTAACTGAGCATTAACATTGACTGTTGTAAGAACTGTCATCTAATTTTATTAGAATATAGATATTACGATATAAACACCAAGATACGATACTGCTGCATGGTGATAGTCTTTGCCATCTTAGTTACTTATGTGATGGAGCTTAAAAGGAAGGCCCCACACATCTACATCATTGCTGATGCTGGATTTTATACTGAGTGAAGCACAATCAGTCAAGGCAGAAATTCTGGCATAATGGATGAACACGGCATCTATTTTATCTAAGCAAAGGGGGGGGGGCTGAGAGAGAGTGAGAGAGGAAAAGAAAATAAGAGAAGGAGAGGGGGAGAGAAAGAGGCAATGAAAGAGCCAAGAGTGGAAAGAGAGAGAGAAGATAGAGACTGAGAAAGAAGGAAGAGAGTGAGAGAAAAGGAATGAGAGAGAGAGAGAGAGAGAGAGAGACACACACACACACACACACACACACACACACACACACACACACACACACACACATAAAGAGAGGCAGAGAGAGGAGAGAAAAACAGAGAGACAGAAACAGAGGAGAGAAAGAGAGAAAGGGAATGACAGAAAGAGAGAGGAAGAGAGAGAGAGAGAGGGAGAGCGGGAAAGAAGGAGGGAGACACACACACACACACACACACACACACACACACACACACACACACACACACACACACACACACACACACACACACACACACACAGAGAAAAGGAGATAAACAGAGACAGAGAGAGAGAAGGAGAAAAAACTGAGAGACAGAGAAGGGGAAAGAGAGAGGGAGGGACGGAATGAGGGAGGGACACAGAGAGAGAGGAAGAGAGGGAGAAAAGAAACAGAGAGAGAATGAGTGAAAGTGAGTGAGAGAGAGAGAGGAAGGGAGAGAGCTAGCTTGAAAAAAGAGAAGGAAAGAGAGCAAGAGACAGAAAGGGAGGTAGACAGAAAGGGAGAGAAAGAGAGAGAAAAAGAGAGAGAGAGAGAGAGGGAGTTGGAGAGAGAGAGAGAGAAAGTGAGCGCGAGAGAGTGAAGCAGAGGGAAAGGAAGTGAGAGAAGGAGAGAAGGAGAGAGAGGAAGAGAGAGAATGAGAGAGAGACAGAGAAAGAGACAGAGAGGGAGTGAAAGAGAGAGAGAAAAGAGAGAGACAGGAAGTTGAAGAGAGAGAGAGAGAGAGAGAGAGAGAGAAAGAGCATGAGAGAGAGAGAATCAGAGAGAGAGGAAGTGAGAGAAGGAAAAGAATGAGAGAGGGGAAGAAAGAGAAGGAGAGAAATAGAGGGGGTGTGGGGAGAAAGAGCAGGAGAGAATGGGGAGAGGGAGGAGAGAAAGAAGAGAGGTAACAGAAATGAGTTAGAGAAAGCGTGAGAGGGAGAGAAAAGAAAGAGAGAAAGGGAGAGAGAGGGAGAGAATAATAGGGAAAGAAATAGAAAGGGGTAGAGAAAGAGAGAGGGAAAGGGATTGAGTGAAAGACAGGATGAGTGGGAGAGAGAGAGAGAGAGAGAGAGGAGGGATAGAAACAGACAGAGGTGAAGAGAAAAGGAGAGAAAGAAAGAGAGGGTGGTAGATGGAGAAAAGAATAAGAAAGGGAAAGGGGATAGAAAGTGAGAGGGAGACAAAAGAAACTGGTAAAAAGAACGAGCGGCAACAGGGGAAAGGGAGGGAGAGAAAGAGAGGGAATTCAAATGGAAGAGATGGAGGAACAAAGAGGGAGAGAGAGGTAGTGACAGTGAGAGAGAGAAAGATAGAGAGGGGGGAGAGGGAGAAGTGAAAGAAAGAGAGAAAGAGAGCCAGAGAGAGGGAAAGATTGAGTCAGAGAAAGAGAAAAGGACGACAGTATGAGAGAAGAGGAGGGAGCAAGAAGGAGAGAAACAGACCAAGGGGAAGAGAAAAGGAGGGGGAGAAGGAGAGAGAAGGATAGACAGACAGAAAAGGGGAAGAGAGACTGAGAGAGAGGGAGAGGAGGGGCAGGAGACAGAAGGAGCAAGAGAGGGAGGAAGAAAGGGGGAGAGAAAAAGACAGGGGTAGAGAGAGAGAGAAACCAGGAAAGGAAGATACAGAGGAAGAAAAAGAGAGAAGAAAGGGGAGAGGGATAAAGGGAGAGAGAGGGAGAGAGATAGAGAGGGAGAGAATGACAGAAGGATAGAAAAAGAGCTTGAGATATAGAGGGAAAGGGAATGGGAGAAAGGGGAGGAGAGGAGAGGTGAGGGAAAGTGGTGATTCAGCAAAATTCTGAAAAGAGGCAGCAGAAGCAGTTATGGCGAAGAAAGGTAATCATCCAGTGTAATTTATTAGAGAAACTACAGATGGAGAGCTGTTTAGAAGAAGCAAGACTAATTTTTAAAACGAATATTCCCTACCTAGAGAAGCTAGTATTAGATGATGTTTTCAAAGGTGTGTTACGAGGACAGTAAACTGAAGAGATATTCAGTATGTGTCTCATAACTCATCCAATCAAGTTGAAGAGGTATTTGGGGGTGTCCCTCATACATCATCCAAGGAAAGATGTTTTGTGTCATGTTCCATGAGTTGATGAGTCAGTCTGAAGACATTTTCAGGGACATGTCCCATAGGTCATCCAGTCAAACTGAAGAGGTATTCAGGGATGTTTTCCATAATCTAGTCAACCAGTAAAGCCAAAGAGATATTCAGGGGAGTCCCTGAGTCATCCAGTCAAGATGTTGTGACATGAAAGAGTTGAAAAGAACTGTGCCAGATCCAGAAGAGAAGTTCCATGTATATCAGCAGCAGTTAATACTATAGAGCTGCTGTCTCCATGATATCACAGATATAATAGACTGGTCAAGAAGCAAGCTGGGTACTCTAACAGTTTCAGAACAGATGCAAGGGCTGAAACATACTGCATTGATTACAATTGTGTATAAATAAGCAAAGTCTGAAGTGACGTGTCAGTGACTGCTCATGACTTGCCATTAGAAAGAATAGAAATAATAGTTTATGAGAATACTTAGATAGATAGATAGACAAATGTATAGATATAAAACTGATACATGCCTTCATAATATAACTGTATCAAATGTTATTTCTTATATGTGTGGCATTGATTAAAAGTAAACAAATTTTAGTTTCTGAAAAAAGGATGGTACATTTTCTTTAACAGTTTGGTACCTAAGACTGTACAAAATATTAGGGTACATGTCATGCAGAATGGTTTCAGTGTGCTGTGCATTTGCAGAGTGAATACTAACGAAGCTGCCAACTACTCCCTCGTGTCAATGAATATCTTGATTATACTTTAAATGTTTCACTGCTTCTCACACTTTTATAAATTAAACTGGCTTCATTGCTGTAATCCTGCAAGAACTGCACCGCTCAATATCCAGCTGTACTACTGCCCTCCTTTGCAGGCAACATCCATAGTATTCATAAATTTTACTGTCCAGGAAAACTCACAGTAGATTGCCTGGCATGCTGTGACTAGCCATGACAAGTAGTGTAAACATGACTTTCTCCTCAAACAAGTAAAACATGTTATTACATAATTTCTAACTTTAACAGTTTCCACTCTCTATTTTCGCATTATTGCAACATTTCATATGCCTCACTATTTAGGTGTACTTTGCACCCCGGGTCCTTGACCCCCACCATTATTATGGTCTCGATTCTGTCTACTAGAAATCAAGCAATCTTGCATTATCACTGTTAGCATAATTCCTCAGTCTCAACATCCACCAGCACAATATTATAGCAGGGACACCAGTTAGAGGCATCACTCTGAAACTTTCCTGTCACTTTCAGCAGCAGTCATGCCTCATTTATGGCCTATTTGAATGTTGTAATTATTTGGGTCCACTGCTCAGCAGGATTATCTGACTGTTTTACCTTAGCCCTTAGAGCATCAAAATTTCACCATGCTATCCGGCTAAAACAACACTAAATAGTTTAGAAGATTCCTCTGCAGTATCACATTGCTGAATGCAGTACAACTTGACTGGCTTAAACAAATCATATTGAAAAATGTCATGCAGCTCTATGGTTTACAGTCATTTGTTCCCACATTACATACATACATACAAATGTTTCAAGCACGGGCATTAAAGCCCTTCTAGCTTGCCAATATGCCAAAACACTTGTTCCCATAATAAATGTCCAGGCTGTTCTTAAAAATATCTAAACTAGTACTTGCTTTAATGTAATTTGGTAGTCTGTTCCAAGCGTCAGCTACTCTGTCAGAGAACCAATTAGTACACTTCTCATTCCTATAGAATCTTCTATATAGGTTATCTGACGATTCTCTAGTAATTTTTGATAACCCCAAACATTCCCAGAGGTAGTTGTCCTTAAATGCCTGATATACCTGAATAAGATCTCCTCTTAAATATCTGTAAGAGACACTGTACAAGTTCAGATATTTTAGTCTTTCATAATAACTTAGATTTTCACATCCATGGATGCCCTTAGTATATTTCTGCTGTACTCTTTCCAGTTTATTCATGCTTGTTTTCCTATAGGGTTTCCATATTGTTATTCCACACTCAAGTCTGGGTCTAATGTAACTAATAAACAATGACTTCATTATGTTTGATTTCCTAGACTTTATAAATCTTTTTATATAACCTATAGTTCTATAACTATCATTAGCCAATTGGTTCATACAATTAGAAAAACTCATAGCTGAATCTACCCATATACCCAGGTCCTTAAATGAGTCTACAGTTTCAATCACTGTGTGCTGTATTAAATATTCACCTTTCAGTTTATGTCTCCCAAATCTCATATGCTTAGTTTTTGATGTATTTATCAACATATTATTCTCCTGTGCCCAAATGGTCAATTTAATCAAATTATTTTGCAGACATGCCTTATCTGTAACATTTGTAATCAGTTTACCCAATTTCAGGTTGTCAGCATATAGTTTGTAGAACACCTCAGATGAAAAAGTAAGGTTTGAAAGACACAATCTAAACAAGTAAGGGCCTAGTACAGAGCCCTGTGGGACACCTTGCCTGTAACCAAGGATTTCACCTGTCCAGTTGGTGTGTGATACTTGACATGTCCTATTTGTAAGCCATGCAGCTATCCATCTTATCAACAGTACATCAATACCTAGTTGTACTAATTTATTGATCAGTGTTTTGTGCATGACCCTGTCAAATGCTGAAGTTAAATCTATATAAATCACATTACAGCACATTTTTTCATTCATAGCTGTTATTATATTATTATATTGTTATAGAACATCATGTTACAGGTGGTAATAGATCTATTTTCAACATATGCATGCTGATAAATGGTTTCAAGTCCTATCATATCCAGTATTTGATCCATGCAGCTGTAAAAAACTGATGTTATGGCTGACCAAGTGTGTTTTTACTTTTCCACCAAGCTCTTGATTCACTTACTATTCATTCATTTATTTTATTTACTACTATGATGTAGTCTGACTGGGCTGTGATATCCCCTTTACGGGACAGGCCTGGGGAGAAAATCTCAATCCAGTTACAAAATAGGCAGTTTTATACAACAGAGAAAATTATAAAGCTTGAAGTTAAAATATCAACCTACAATAACTGAAAGGGAGCTATATTAGATAAAATTTGCAGTTAGTAAAATATTGAGTCATTGCATGTTAATACAAGACAAACTGGCATATACGGTGAGGTTTAAAATGTCAACTTACAATTTTACATTTATGGACAGGAGAAATAAGATAGAAGGTGTGTGGGATGTATGAGTAGAAAGCAGACAGGAGGTGATAAAAACAGAAAGCAGAGAGTAGGTGAGGAAAGGTATGTAATGTGTATATTTGTTAAGTGATATACAGAAAAAGAAAGTTAGAGAGAAGGTGAGGTAGTTGTTACTGGTGGGAAAGACCTTTCAGGGGGTAAGTAGCAACAGCAGAAGTATCAGTAAGGGCAAACAGATAGAAGACAGTAGGAATAAGGGCAAACAGATGGAAGACAGTAGGACATTTACAATGAGAATTTGCTTTGTTGAGGTATACAGGGGTAATGTAGATGTGTAAGGGCTGAACTAGTCTAGCCTGGGGAGGTGCAAGAGCAGAGCCAAGTGCTTTTAAAGTGATGTTTTAGCAAGTTTTTGAAACTGGGTAAGTAAGTTTGTTGTCTGATGGTGATAGGGATAGAATTTCAGATATTGTAGACATTATTTGTGAACAAGGACAGGCCAGCAGAGTTGTGGGTTTTAGCTATGGTTAATCTGGATTTGTCTATGGAGTGTAATGATTGTACAGGGATGTAAGGTTCCACTAAGGTGTGGAGTGCAGGACGGTTTTGAGGGTTGCAGATTATATTAGGAACAGTTGCTAAGTGGGGATAGACAGATAGTGTAGACATTCTAGCCAGCATAACTGCTTTAAGGCTAGGCAGTAGTGGGATTTAAAAGATTGGATAGTGGTGAATTTAGTTATCTTGTTAAAGCAACACAAACAGACAAAAGCACGTTAATACCAAACTAAGAATTAAATGCCAAAGGTATAATGTCCAACAAAGTTGTGAATGAATGATAAGAAGGTAAAACAAATTCCATTAAAACAAATTTATTGTGACAATTCAAAACTTGAAAAGTTTCCAAAGTTAAGCATTTTTGTCTGCATCAGCTATACAATGGACTTCATCAGAACTAGGAAACCCATTCCCCTTTGACCAATAAATATCACTGCAGATACTGGCATAATACAGCATTTACAAAGCATCTTAAAGCTATACACTTAATTAATCAAAGTATGCATTTCATAAAAAAAATAAATAAATAACTTTGTTGTATAAAAACACATTGAATAACAAATGTGTGAATAAACACTGTTTTAAATTAGAATTAGTAATTCTATTAATATATTAAGAATTGGGTCTATATCAGATGATGAAGTTTTCAGAAACTCAAAATTCATATGGTGAAGACCATATGACTGAGTTTCCGAAAACTCGAATATCAAAAAACAAAACAAAAAAAAAAACAGAAAACACAAAAATCTATCTATTTTACATTTTTGCAGGGGGGCAATCCCCCTGCACTGTCCATGTGGGGGGCTGTGCTTCCACATCCCCTGAAAATTATATATACCAATTCTGAGATTGCGCTACAGTGAGGAAAATAGTAAATTTAGAAAAAAGCACTGAACCAATCAGTGCGACACTGATAAACCAACAGAAAACAAAAAAAACACAGACCACAAACTGCAGTGTTAGCAGAACTCAGTTTAATACAGAAAAATAAAATTAAAATCCAGAGATTAAGTGCTTTCACCCTTCTACATTCTAAATCAACGTTTGTTTGTTTGTTTTTTTGTTGGTTTATCAAAATAGTAAAGTTCCCGATCCTCACTGTACCACAATCTTCATTCAAAAGCTTCGAGTTTTCAAAAATGTGATCATATGGTCTTGACCATATGAATTTCGAGCTTCTGAAAACTTGATCAACTGACAGAGACCCAAAGAATTATGCATTAGTAAAAAAATGTAGTTTAATTTTAAAGATCAGTTTATAATTTGGCTGCGCTTAACTTCAATACTAGCAGAACAGATAAATATTCATTCAACCCTGGAATACTAACTGGCATGTCAGTTCTCTATATTCAAGCCTTTTCTCCCAAGCTCCTCCCCTCAGGTTTTGGTCAACCTTTTCAAGAATCACAAATTCAATTTTTTTGAAGTCAGAGCAAACCAATAAGTGTTTATAAAGGGCATTATTTACATTTCTCTTCCTAATGTTGTATGTATGTTTATAAATTCTTTTGTAAAGAGTACATTCAGTTTTGCCAACATAGAATGCAGGGCAAGCTGAACATTTAGCAATGTACACTACCCCTGTAGTTAAACAATTGCCTTTCTGAGAGGACGATATTAGATCACAAAATTGTATCCTCTTATAATGATGTTTTGAACACTTTGAGGGGATACAATATTCTTAATTATATACAAATTTAAATTACCCCCTTACACTTTCCTTGTTTGAGAAAGGTTTTACCTTTATTCCCAGTAAAGCTGTTGACTTTGTGGATTCCTTGATAGAACTTAAATTGCTCTGCAAAAAATTGAATCTGGCTATTATGTTTGACGGAGTTGAACAGACATGTAAGTCTGATGACCAAAGTCATAGGAGAAAAAGTATATATAACCCACCATCACGTCCTTTGGTCAGGCTTTTAAAAAAGGGTGTGAAGTGTGTGTGTGTGTGTGTGTGTGTGTGTGTGTGTGTGTGTATATATATATATATATATATATATATATATATATATATATATATATATATCAACCTATGGCTAACATTTTTAAATTTAAATGTTTTAACATGTCCAGGATAAAAGGGAGTTGTTAAATTCTTTAAGAAAATATAAAAAAATTTCTAGAGACCTAAACCTTGTCACCACAATAAACAGGACATGCTGGAGGGATAGATTCCTTCCTAGAGACTTCCTATACTCTGGAACAAGCTACCCATCTATGTCAAGCAAAGTTCCTCATTAGCACTTTTCAAGAAAAATCTTGATGAGTGGATGGGAAATAGGAAATACACCCCAGGGATCACTTCTGTTGCTCTGCTTGACAGGAGCACAGGAAATTAACTTTCTTGGGTGGCATAAGCTAGGGAACCTTGTTGGCTAGGCTTACTTAGGCTCTTGGGCCGATAACCTAGTACCTACCTATGAACCTATAAAAGGCTGGGGGAATACATTTATTTAATTATTAACATAATAATAATAGTCTTTGTTGTGTCTTTCGGCTTTTCCTGGTTAGGTGTCGCCACAGCGGAACTCCGGTCTGCTAATGATTGGCAGTAGATTTTTACGTGCGGAGTTGCCAGCCCTGATGCACAACCTTCAATGAGGGTACGCCCATTCACGCATGTCTCCACACAGAAGACACTTTAGCTGAGAATCGAACAGGACAACGTCTTACTGTGAGGTAACAATGCTACCGCAGCACCACCACTGCAGTTATAATAATAATAGCCTATTTTTTTCTTATTGTAAACTATATCTAAGATACGATGACAATATTTTTATTTTGTGGGCAGGTCCTAATGAATTTGTTGATAAATGTATTGGCTATATGCAATCTACTAACATTTTATTTAAGTTTACTTACAATTATTACAAAATTTATATAAATTATCTTGACACCGTAATAATTAAAGGTGAGGGTGAGTTCACATCAACAATATTTAGGTAACCAACCTTCAGTAATTCATATCTAAACTATATCTAATTTACCATGAAAATATTTTTATTTTGTGGGCAGGTCCTGATGAATTTGTCATTGAATTTATTGGTTATATACAATCTACTGCCAGTATTTTTCAGTTTACTTACAATTATAACAATGTTGTTGTTGTGTCTTTCGGCTTTTCCCGGTTAGGGGTCGCCACAGCGGAACTCCGGTCTGCTAATGATTGGCAATAGATTTTTACATGTCGAGTTGCCAGCTCTGATGCACAACCTTCAACGAAGGTACGCCCATTCACGCATGTCTCCACACAGAAGACGCTCTAGCTGAGAATCGAACAGGACAACGTCTTACTGTGAGGCGACAACGCTACCGCAGCACCACCACCACATACAATTATAACAATGTTTATGTAAATTATCTTGATACCACAATCATTAAAGGTGAGGGTGAGTTTGCATCAATTATATTTAGAAAACCAACCTTCAATAGTTCATATCTTCACTTTCAAAGCAATCATCCTTGTTTACTGATGAGTCTGGTTAAAGGACAGTTTATTAGATTATCACAGACGGTATCCAATGATTTGATTTATGATCTAGAAACAAACAATCTAATTGACATGTTTTTGCTTAGGGGATAACCCAAAGTATTGGTCAATGAATTAAGTTTTGAGGTTAGTACTAACAGGAGGACCAAGTATAGACCATTACCGGGTGAAGGTTTATAGGGCCAGGTTTATACTACTATGGAACAAGGATATGATAATAGTGGAAATAATAAGTCTTTCAAAAGAGCTTATAGTTTACAATTTAATGACAGGTCTGGTGTTATTAAGGAGATCATTAAAAGTAAGTAGAATACTTTTAAGGTTAACCATGCAATTTTGCAACACAAAGGTGAGGAACCAAAAATTGTTTACAAAATGGGAGACGATTTCAAAAGGTTATTTGAATATAATAATTTTAACAGTGACAGGTTGGGGGACTACTAGATGTGGCAATTGCAGGCCATGGTCATTATATATTGTTGAGAACAGAGCTAAGCTTGAAAATTGCTTGGGTTCTGTGTTAAATTCCAAAAAGGCAATTATTTAACTGTTTGCTAAATGTTCAGCTTGCCCTGCATTCTATGCAGGCAAATCTAAATGTACCTTTAGCAAAAGAATTTATGGACATACATACAACATTAGGAAGGGAAATGTCAATAATGCCCTTAATAAACACTTATTGGTTTGCTCTGACTTCAAAAAATTTTAATTTGCAATTCCTGAAAAGGTTGCCCAAAATCTGAGGAGAGGAACCTGGGAGACAAGGCTGGAGTACAGGGAACTGATATGGCAGTTATGGTTAAATGCTTCTAGCATTCCAGAGTTGAATGTTGTGCCAGTATTGAAGTTAAGGGCAGTCAAATTATAAACTGATATTTAAAATTAAACTACAATTTTTTTACTAATGTGTAATTCTTTATTTATTAATTTTACATATTAATGTAATTACTAATTCAAAACATTGTTTATTCAGATATTTTTTATTCAATGTGTTTTTATATAACAAAGTTATTTTTTTTTAATGAAGTGGCTACTTTGACCAGTTAAGTAAATAGCTTTAACTCATTCCCTCCAGTACAGCTCTTTTGAGTGCGCACCTTTAAGTCCCAGTGGGTGTGGTTTGAGCCTTTAAAAACTGAAGTTATCACTTTGCAGTTCTAACAAATACTCATTGACAGAGGTCAAATATCAATACAATTGTGTTTGCCATCACATATGCTTCAAGATAAAATATTCTGATACCTTGTATGTAGCATGGCTTTGGAATTATTAATACAAATATGAACAAGCAATATACGACATCTAGAAGTACAGTAGTAGGTAACTCCAGAAATGCCTGGAGGTACACTCAACTGTAATGAGTTAAGATGCATTTTATGTGATCTAGTACATCGGTTTCTGCAGTGATATTAATTCGTCAAAGAGGAATGTATTTCCTAGTTCTGATGAAGTTTGGTGTATAGCTGATATGGATGAAAGCGCTTAACTTTGGAAACTTTTCAAGTTCTGAATTATCACAATAAAATTTTTTTTAGTTTTATTTGTTTTATCCACTTATCCTTTGTTCACAACTTTGTTCCATGTTATGACTTTGGCATTTTGTTCTTATCTTGTTATAGTTTTATTCAATTTTTGTTAGTAGAGATTACTGAAGGCTGGTATAGATAGGGGCAGCATATATTAGTAAAGATAGGAGATATGCAGAAGTGTTTGCTGTCATGTAGGAGTCAATTTTTTTCTGTGGATTTTCATGATAGCTTGTTGCATTCAAATATCAGACTTTAGACAGTTGTCTATTATGACACCAAGTAGCTTTGCCTGGGGTACACTTTCGATAGCAACCTTGATGAAGTGATAGAAAAGTTATTTTTTGAACAGAATGCAGATTTTGGTGTGAAAAGTAATAACTTGCTTTTCTTAGCATTCAGCAGGAGGTAAGAATTGCTGAGCCAGGTTTCAATAGCAGAAAAAGATTTGTGGGTCTTTTCCTGGGCTTCTTGGAGATACTTAGTTGTGATTATCAGTGTAGCATCAGCAGCATACTGAATGGCACCCTTGTGTCATTACTAGCATCGTATCTTTCTTAATTTAGATTAGACAGATGTATAATCACTTGTTAGCAGCAGTGTAATGATTTTAATTTTGATTAGACACATGCATAATCACTTGTTAGCAGTAGCATAATGATTTTAATTTTGATTAGACACATATAATCATTTGTTATTAGTAGTGTAATGATTTTAATTTTGGTTAGACACATGTATAATCACTTGTTAGTAGCGTAACAATTTTAATTTTGATTAGACATGTATAATCATTTGTTATTAGTAGTGTAATGATTTTAATTTTGGTTAGACACATGTATAATCACTTGTTAACAGCAGCGTAACAATTTTAATTTTGGATTAGACACATGTATAATCACTTATTAGTTTTGTAATGATTTTAATTTTGATTAAACACGTATAATCACCTGTTAGCAGCAGTGTAATGATTTTAATTTTAATTAGACACATGTATAATCACTTGTTAGCAGCAGTATAATGATTTTAATTTTGATTAGACATGTATAATCACGTGTTAGTATCAGTGTAACATTCTTAATTTAGATTAGACACATGTATAATCACACATTAGTAGCAGTGTAACTTTCTTAATTTAGATTAGATACATGTATAATCACTCATTTACCTTCTCCATGCCTTCTAGTTTTTTAATATCCTACATCGGCTTTCCTACTTGCTGCCACTTGATAAGGCTGGTCTTTTTCCATTGGAGGACAATATCAATCATTCAGTAATCACTGTATGGGGCTGTATGGACAGGTGCTGGCACAAGAAGTCACTTTGTGACAAAAGAGGCACACTGATTTCATGTTTGTTGTAAATGTGTTGATATTGGCCTTACCTCTGCAGTTTTCAGTGATTCTGGGAAGTCATTTACAGCAGAGACTGGTTGTATGCATCAGCGCCTTATACACACATTGTGTCTTTGCTGTATTAAAAAACAATGCTATTCTTATTATGTGTGGCTGTGGAACTGCACTGTACAAAGGACTATTTATTCCCGTTATTTCCCCTTAGAGTTTGCTGAAGAAAAGCAACTTCTACCCAGCAGTGCAGGGGAAGGATTTTTTGTGCATGTGCCAGCACGCTCTCAATCTTGCCTTGACTAAATACAAATCAAGTAGAAAATTAGAAAACTGGTTTCATTACATAATTGATATATATATATATATATATATATATATATATATATATATATATATATATATAAATGCAATGCAAAATATAGGTACCATGATGTATTCCTAAATTCAAATAGAAAGAAAGAAAGAAAGAAAGAAAGAAAGAAAGAAAGAAAGAAATTAAATAACTAAACAAATAACTTAATAAATGGAAATTGTGTACAGTTACATGTCTGGCTGCATTACTCAAACTCCCTCCATTGGGGCTCCATTCTACTAAACCACAGTGTTTCTGCATAAAGTCTAATGAATAATAGTAAGCTGCTTTGTGCTAAATGATACTGCATTTCATAGCAATATATTTTCTTAATCAGGAGCACCAGATTCCCCTAGGGTAAAGTCTGTATGAAAGACTCAGGAAAGTCTGCTCATTTACACCAGAAAGGATGATTTTCTTGGATGAAAAATGGTTTGAGATAGGTAAAAAGTCTGAAAGGTGCATGTAGACACAACTGTGTATATGATGTCTGTTACAGGCCTTGACTGGGACCTCTATACTGGTAGGATCCATGGCAGCTGCAATGTCTGCTGTTGCTATAGTTAAGTCCCTGTTTACACTGGTTTTCTGCTTTCTTACTATTCAGGTAGGCTGCTGCAATCATACACTATCCTTTCAGTGTACAAATACATCATTGTTTAGTTTCATTGATGCATGTTGTTTGAGTGCAGTGTTTTAATCTCCTATATCTGTGGGTAGGTTATTGCAACTGTGAATAAGCACAGGAAACAGGGTAATCAGCCATTTCACAAGAAAGACATGCAGAAATGGTTTAATATGACTTCTACACACACACACACACACATACACACACACACACACACACACACACACCCGCGCACACACACACACACACACACACACACACACACACACACACACACACACACACACACACACACACACACAGATTCAGAGCATATTTTCTTACATGTATGTTAGTTAAAGGTTTGTCCAGGAATGCTGGGCTGATAGAAAGTAAAAAGGATGTACCAGGAAGCACTTAGCTGAATTAAATGTCAGATCTACATTTGGACATAAAGGGTTGTCTACATAGCTACTAAAAATTATTTGTTCCAGGACACCCTTACTGAAATATGGCAAATCACTTGGCCCTTTTGTAATTTAAAGAATGATCACAGGACGTTCTTTCTCTTTGTTTTCAGTGGTGTGTCTCAGCTAGTAAAGGTGGCAAAAGTAATAGTATATAAACCAAGGGAGATATCTGTATAGAACATTAAAATCTTTCTCATTAAAGAACACCTTGCTCACAGGAACACCAAACACTGTCTTTGTATAATTGTACCTATTTTCCAAACACCGGTTAAAGTATAAATTACAGTTTAAAGAGCATATGTACATCTCTAGTAAGAGACAACTCTAAGCATGAGCTAGACTCACTGCATATAGATTTTTCTGAAGTTGGCAGTTTTAAACAATTTGTTTTAATTTCTCTGTGGAAAAATGTATATTCCTACTATATGTGTTAATTCATGAGATCTTAATCTTAACTAAAATGTTTTATTGCTTCAATATAGATGTATCTGCCTGTTTATTAAAATGTTTAATGGTGTTAAATAAGATCTAATGGGGAAAAAAATTTTTGGCGCCCACCATGTGAAGAGAGAAAGCTTTGAGCTACCACAATCTAAGACAATAGTACTGACATATTTTTGACAGCAACTGAGGACTTGTGCTAGAATCATCCATTTGGAGGTAGTGAGGTACCAGAAAAATTAGAACAGAGGCAGTAACACAGGACACATTCTACCAACTCTTCTTGGAAATGTGTGTGTGTGTGTGTGTGTGTGTGTGTGTGTGTGTGTGTGTGTGTGTGTGTGTGCGCGCGCGTGTGTGCATGTGTGTGGGCGCACGACTGTGAATTATGAAAAGCTAAGATCCAGTAAAGTATAGTGACGGTAACCCATTGCAAGGCCCTGTGCACTCCAGCTGCAGAGTGTTATCTTATGTAAGCATGAAGAACTGTTCATACCTTAAGGTACCAATGCTTGTATGTTAGTCAGTCAGTCTTAAGCCAAAACCTTAACAGTAACATTCTACCAAGTTCTCAGTGTAGAAATGTATCCTTGTGTCTCTTCAGTGTTGTCCATTCTTTAATCGCTGCCTTTCTTAATACTACTTTTTATGCACAAAGTCTCTGCAGCATCAACAATCTGCTCATGCTTACTGGGTAGGGGCCGTTTTCAACCACAACCAGGTTAAGATTTCATTTTGCTGATGCATCCTTGAGGCATTGCAGGCACACATTTTGTAGCTAATGTTATTACTTTCCTAACTCTTCACTTAAGATTGTTGCAATCATCCACCATTTTCTCACTGTATAATTACATACTTGCTTCTCGAACTGTACACTGTGGAACCATTGCATTTAACAGTCCTTTTTCTGCAGATAGACTGAGGTAGCCAATGCCTAGTCTCATGGGGTACAATGTATCAATGCAACTTCTCAGTGATGCATAGTGTGTCACTACTGACTTTCATAATCCTTTGTCGGTACATGACAACATACACTTGCATTGGGGAAAGCACTGTGATTCTCTGGGCAATCTGGCTATTGAGGTCTTCAGTAAGAGGAGGGATTACTGTCTATCTAATCTCTTACACTGCTGTGATGTAGGTGAAGGCACATTCAAGTTTCATGGATGCTTGTGTGGTGGTCCCCTGGATTCCTCTGGATGCTTGTTACTCCCATCCTGGAGTTACTTACTATGAAGGCACAACCAAGCAGAGTCTGACAGAGGATACTTAATGATTGGAAGGTATGCTTCCACAAAGCAACTAGAAAACAAAATGCTACAAAAACATCATAGACCATAAATACAGATTATATATTGGAACAATAAAGTGTAATTTCCATCTGCTGCAGTGTGTGAATAGGTATGTTTATATATAGACTTATTAACTTGCCCTCATATAGACCTGGTACCATATGTGCATATAATCTGCATGATGAGCATGTATGGAAGCCTCTCAGAACACATAGCAATGTGAAGATCGGAGCTTTGGATCTACATTGTGATCCTATTCTATGGTGCAGCAACACCACTTTTTGGGCATGTGTGATACTATGTATTAGAATCCTTTTTCTAAATTATGTACAGGACCTTTGCCTCATTTATGTAGCACTGCCACATTCATCCTTTACACCTTTCTATCCCAAAACTTAATAACCAATTTACAGCATTGAAAATATGTCTCTGAATCATATACAGCCTTTTTAGATTACTGCTCCAGTGCTTAATCTAACTGCATACTATGTCCATACTGATAATATATATATATATATATATATATATATATATATATATATATATATATTGATATCTATCTATATACCTATATATCAGTTCCCTATTATATGATCAAAGACGCATTGATCGAACTTGAAAGCATGAAATGGCAAAATACCGAAACGGCATATAAGTGAATTCTTTCCCTGGGAAAGAATTTGCTTGACTGCCTTCGTTATTTTGCCATTTTTGTCACTGTAGTGCGATCTCGGAGTTGGTATATTTAAGTAGCGGGGTTGTGGGGGGGCAAAGCTCCCCCCCCATTTTATGTAACGTTTTAAAGTTTTTTTGGAACAGCGATTTTTTTCCCTGGGAAAAAAATAGCTGTTCTAAGTGTTCGGGATTGTAAGCTTCTGCTTTTTTTTAAGCGTTCGCTGATTTAATATAGACTATATATATATATATATATATATATATATCTTGACAAACTGATATGCTAAAACATAGGCATTCTAAACTTGCACTTTACTGTGCCATTTATGTGTCAGAAGACAAATGCTATTTCAACTTTCATAGTTAGCTGAGTTCGAAAACAAATTTTACTTGATGTAAGAAACTACTATAAACTTATAATGATCTCAAATACATAGACAATTCCAAAAGAAGGCTTACACGCTTCCTGAGGTAATGTATGCACACAAGCCTTCATGGGCATTTCCAAGTGTGTGCCCAGTTTCAAAAGAAGGAGAAGAATCAGTGCTCCAGACTCTAGGCCAGATAAACCTGGGGGTACACACATTCAGATATTCCTGGTTGTAAACACTCATCATCATCATCACCCCCTTTTTTCCCATTGTTACATGGGTTTGGGATTTCATATCAATATTAGTCAATGTGACCAAATTACCAAGAGCCAATGTTTACATCACCAAGTGGGTAGCCATGACACCAACCTAGGTAGAGTATTCAAGACACCACACTGGTAAAGGGAGATGCAGTTTTAGAGAAGCTGGAGTAAATGAATTTTAAGCTTGACATGCCTTCTTTGTTGTGTAATGTTGAATATTGCAGAGTTTTTTGTAATATGCATGCCTTTTGTCAAAAAATAAATTAACATCTTTTTGTATTTCTACTTCTGTTTTTCTATGTTTTGCTAGTTATATTGATCTGCCCTTTATGTATTTTATTCCTTTAAACACTCACTCCCCTAACACACATAGTTCAGCATTGGTTGTAGTGCTAGCCATCTGTGAGTGGTTTATGTTATGCATTCCCTAAAAGTAATTTTAGTATGTATGTATTCTACATCCTGTAGTGCAGGTCAAATAAGGTTGACAGTACAGCACATTCTGCTAAGTCAATATAAACAAATAATGCCTTGTTCCCCTATGCCCCTCTTCCCCTATTCATACATGCTATTGATGTATTATATCTTCATTTTTCACTCATCCACTTAGTCATGCAGGCATTGTCATCCATGTCTGTGTGTACCACCTGGCCATTGACTTCTGCCTGCTTCCTTTTTTCTCTGCATGCTGTCTCCCATCCACCCCTCTGTCTAAAAAGTATATTACCTAAGATGACATTCTTATTAGACAGATAGTATTCATATGTGTTGTATGTCTCAAAAGATGTCAAAGTCCACCTGGTGGGAATATCTGTGCATATATAACACAGAATATTTGCATTGCATGTTATAGAATCACATTATCTCTGGTGGTCCTCAGATACTGACACTAGTGAGCACATTTGACATGCAATCATTTGCATAGAGGCATGACTGACATCTTGGCTTGGGACAGCATTGACAGCTTGGTGGAGTGAATCCTTGGTGCTCCTTCCAAAATATGCATTTATCATAAAAAAATACAGACATATTTTTATTGTAACAGTCAATAACTAATACAGTTTTATACTTATATGATATATAACTGAAATTTATTTGTTAAGCTTTATCATATGTACTGGAAAATGGAAACATTTTTACAAAAGATCAAGACTTCGCCACTGGGAATGTTATAGGTTTTGTCGGGGAGTCAGTTGGATAGGAAACCACCTTAGTAAATGATTTTTGGTGCAAATTTTTTTCAGGCTGAGGATTTCATTTCGATAATTGGATATTTGCCAAGTTCAAATAAAGGGACTCAGAAAGGCTCAAAAGGAATCCCATTTTACTTTGATAACATGAAATTATGTATCTGACATCGAAATGTGAATTATGTGGTCTGTTAAGATGTGCTGTTCAATATGCTGGTATCACTGAGCCTCGGTAGAATCAAACCAAACTGCAGCAAACAAATACATCTGCATACGTACGCCATGTTCACATAATAAAGTGCATATAAAGAGTATGTTTGGCCTTCTTGTCTGTCCTTATCAGTACAGTACAGAAAACATATTTGTTTCACTTTTATTGACTGATGGATTGCAATGACTGAACAAGTAGGTACAATACAAAAAGGTAGGATCACAGAATGCACTGTCTGCATTGGAGTAAACTGTGTTTCTGAGTTTAATATTGTTGTACATGTGCAGGGATTATAGCACATGAGCAGGTCTAATAATCTTCTTGGGCTTATGGACCTATTAAATGATAACACAACATGTAATGACCAGTATGATACGACAAGTCACGTTCATTCAGATAACTAAAGTAAACGCACTTATGTACTGTTTTTATATAACCTTTGGTGTTGATGAAGGCATATTTATTTTACTTCTGAGGTCATCTTTGTATCAGGTTTCTTATTATTGCACATCACTGTGTGAATCTGCATACTTTCTTGTCTTCAAGGATATTGACTCAAATAACATAGCTTGCCAAAAATAAAACATAAAACCGTATCTCTCAGTCTGTTACTGTTTTTGAGATAAAGAGTTTCCAGTTCAGGAAGTGGTATATACACAGCTCATATTACACTTAAATACTCACAAAAAAGGTACACAGCACGTTTCAAGAGAAATCAAATTTAGCATGGGAACTTACTAATATGTTTATAACTTCATAGGTGTATAGTAGGCTAATGATCACAAGGGCTTTTATAAGCCTAGCCACGCAACCCATCCCAATTGTGTCCCTTTGTAACATGTGTGTCTTAATTGGAGGGTATGTTATTATGAGGTTGCTAAAAAGTTATGTGGGGAGGTATGTTAGGAAATATTTACTGTCAGCCTCTGTCTATAACAGACATGGCAGCCAGCCTGAGGATGAATTTATGAGTACCCATCCAATGTTATTTAGGGAATGTTTAATGTTGGCCTCTGTCTATAAGAGACATGGGGGCCAGCTTGGGGTGGAATTTGTGATTTTCCATCCAATGGGCAAGGTTACATTTGAATAAGATTAAGGATGGACTCTGCTTCACAGGGATAGGGAGCCTATTCTGGAGTATGGGGATCCTTTGAGTCACATATCTGCCCTCCAGCATGTTCTATTTATGTTGGCAAGCAAAGATCAGATCCCTGAATCTACTGTTTCAGGTACTGCTCATTTTTTGAATGTGTAAAGGCCCCATCAGGGCTGGATTTAAGGATGCTTTATATGCCAAGCACACATCCCCTGTCAACAACCTGTAGGAGACTGGGTATAGAGACAGGACTCTATAGCAATCTGTATTGGACAGTCTGTTAATATCCTGGATTCTCCTGGTGAGAAACCTCTGGGAGCATTCCATCTGTTGCATATTCCCAGTCAAGTACATGCCAAATAGGAAATTGTACTCAATTCTGAGATAGCATAGGAAATGGGCAAATAACAATGTTTTAGGCTCACATGTTCACAGAAAGGTAAGACCATGTATACTAAACAGTATTATCACAAGCACAAATCACCTTCATCCATAGAATTACTGCTTTATTGTCTCCTAAACTATCTGAGGACAGCAGCTCTAGATATTTTATTTTACTTGGGCGTTTGTGCTGGTTAAGGCATACTTCTGTCACTACTGAGAAGATATCTGTCATTTTTATTGACTGTTGCACTGCCATGCATGAGTCAGGACGTTTCATAGCCCTTAAGGGTACTGACCCATACAATATTTAAGGTAAAACAGAAAACATGTCTACTACTATTATTATTATTATTTTTAATTCGAACATACTTATTGTAACTCCAGATAACCAGTTACATATTTTGGTAATCCACATGCCTGGTGTCTTCTATTACTGTGTCAGCCCTTGGTCATATTGATATTAAGTTATTTATTTGGTACAAGCTAACCAAACTAAGACTGACATGTATCCTCTGTGTTCACCCCATCCTTTATATATGCATAATCACATAACACAATACAATTTATAATGATTGTTCATCTCTACAGAATGGCAAAAACAGATGGTCTTCTTTACCCACATCAATCATGCATGCAGTTGTGCCTTTATACATATTATTAAGCCCTATAATTTTGTCTGGTCCATGAAAAGAAAACAGATATTAAAAATAACTAACTGATAAAAATATAGAGGAAAACAAAGCAATTAAAAAGGGTAGAAATAAAGACATACAAGCTCTGTCTAGGTGCAGTACACACCTCTGACTTGTTATATCTCCTTACTTCCATACTACTGTGTGAAATCATGAAACAGCTCTTTCAGAGGATTCCTCCTTGAGTTCTGAGGGCACTGCATGTTATCCCTTATCCCTCTACTTCTGTCTCTTATACCACAACATCTCCTCCTTTAATCCTTCAATCTCTCCCACCAGAGCTTCAATTTTAGTTTTGGTCATTGAACCTCTTCTTGCTTCTCCAGTTCCATTTTTTTTCATCCTATCTGAGATACTATTTCTTCCATTTCTGTTACTGGAGGGGGGCTGCTTTTGTTTCCATCCATTCATAATGGCCTTTTCCCCTGCTATCTTTGTTATTTCTACTAAACCTTGGGGGGGGGGGCTCCTTAATCTGGTTGTAGGAACATCTGCCTGGATAGATTCACCTTTCTTCCCACAAAGTCTCTCTCTACCTTTGCCATCATTGTCTTAAACTGTGTTAGAGCCAGGTTATCTCAAAACTGTACATCTAAGTATCCCTACAGCCTATTCCACATCTCCAGCAACTGTGAGTTTTTTTTTTTCTGTTTTCCCTTTTTCCCCCTATTGGAAGTATATAATCCTTCGACTTTTGATTGTCTACTTCTTGAAATAGGGACCTAGCTACTCTCATCCCAACTCTCATTACTGGGATTTCTGTTTGGGGCTCTGGGTGCTCTAATAAATATTTCCACAAGTCTATACCTCTTGATGTCTCTGGCTATTATTATTGCTTAAACATGAGTTTTCTAGCACAAGAACTAATATTCATAGATGACTTCTTAGATTTACAGACCCACAGAATGTAAACATAGCATGTAAAAACAGTATTATATAAGTAAAGTTATATTTATCAGAAAAAGCTTGCTGCTGTATCACATGTAATATATAAGGGTTCTTGTTTCTAAAGTAAGTGATGGGCACAAGGTGATTTGTTAATAAGTTGTGCACTTTACTTTCCAGTCTACACAATGGTGCACAAAAACCAGACCACATGGATATACATGCCATTTATTATTCAACAGTGTTGGGCACGTTACTGAAAATACCAGTTCATGAGCTGTCACATTACTGATCTGTTTTAATAATCTTATATATCTCAGATTTTCTAGGGAATGGGAAGCCAGTCTTATTAGTGATACATGATGCTGATGATGGACCTAGACTGTCATCTGTTGGACATAGATGGACGTGGACTGTCATCTGGTGGACATATAATCTGGTGACAGTTCTAATGGATATTCTCCTTTCACACCTCTCAACACTCTTTTACTGGACACCTCATAGGACACCTCTTTGGATAGCACCTTCTCTACAGAAGTACCATGAACAATGTTTCTTTATAACTTGGAGTCACTCTAAGGCTCATATCTCTCCTTCAGCAGGTACCTCCTGTTTCTTTGCAGTGCCTGCCATCTGACATTTTCACAACAAATGATCTTGGCTGCTCATGGTTGCATAAAACAGCAGCTTCATGTTGTTTCTCAAGACAGATCTGCTCATTTCTTACGTTATCTCCTTCCTTCAAATCAAAACGTTTTTGGTTTATCATAACAGAACTTTTGTTTTCAGTGATTATTTCAATTCTTCTTGTACCTTTATTTTTAGGACACAGTAATGAAATAGACATGGAACTTATGTTCTTTAGTTTATAATCCATTAATACACTGTGCGGTGGAGTATTTCCAAACTCTAGTATGGCAGTTTGGTGGATACTGCTGCTTCTCTGTGACTTCTTCATTGTCTGCTTCATTTCTTAAATTATTCCTTCCACTTTATTTTGCTACTCCTAGGATCTTGTTTGATGCAAATAGTACTGACACCCAGTCAGTCCATACATTCTAGGTCATGTCCTTATCTGGCCATGTCTGATCTCAGTTTATCATTATGATCTTTAATTATTTGAGCAATAGCTTTCCAAAACACTTCAGATGCTGATAATACATCATTAGAAACTTCAGGAATGTGTATTTCCTATAGGTGTATGCACAGCTTGGAAGTTTCCTCATTTCGTTTATTTTGTGAAAAATCCCTGGTTACAACCAACTTTGAAGAAATATTGTGCATTTCATATGCCAGTAACAACTTTTCTTCTTGTATCAAGTGGACATCCATGTTTATTGCTTTGTTCAGGCCATGCACAGCTATGTATATAATTAATCTTAACAGGTTTAACCACCATAACTCTATTACGTACTCAGTAAATACATTCCATCTGTTTTTTAATCATACTCATTGTTTCTTCTTTGTGCACCTCCCTATCAGTTTTACTGTCAGCGATGGTGGAACTTTACACGGAGCTTGCATGACTAGTAATATGGCAGGATGTATCTGAATATGATGCAGAACTGGTAAGCATCCCAGACCAGTAAATAAATATTCAAAGTTACAAAGCAAGCCACCACTCTTCACATGTATATTGTAAATCATTTTCATGATACCAAGTTTCTGGAAATTCTAATCATCCTAAACTGAAGGAACTTCTGTTATATTTCAGCTATTTGAAAATTAATCTTGTATTTCTTATTCTTATATTCACGTTTGACATTTCTTTCTCACTGCTAATACCCAATTGCCTGAATATTTAAGCATCTTGCAGAGTGAAGGCTTCAGTGTATTTTATTTCAACCCCTGCATTAGAAAGTCTTAACAAATATCGTGTTACACTCTGCTTCATAGTCTATTTTAAATACCCTAGTCTACTTATTTATTTTGGGCTTCTCTTTCCAGAGCTGTGACTGATTTAAAATAGGATTATACAAACATCTCAAGGTGAGTTTTCTAACATCCGTGTCTTAAACACATATCAATTGGTTATGATCAGAGACCTAGTCATAATCCTGTATGTTATGAATATCATTACTAATATGTGAGCATGCAGCTATAGGGAGATATAATACAGCACTGAGAGCACATTATGTGTGTAACTGAAAACTATATCAGAACAGGAAACTTGTACTAAAACATGTCTGAAGTATATACAAAGTATACACAAGAATAGCTGGAGAAGTTTCTAAGTAACACGATAAGGGCAAGCAGATAATGGTAACAATGAATGAGGAAAGAAAAATGGTATGAAAAATGGAAGATAAATGGTATCCGACCAAAGAAAAACAAGGGAATGAAAAGGAGTAGGAGGGTGAAGAAGAATGAAAGGAGTTGAAGTGAGAAGGAGTAGGCAGGAGAATATGAAAGAAGTCAGAAAATTAACATCAGAAGTTGCAAGTCACAGCTCAGCGGGAAAAAAATAGTACATGACCCAAAAAGACCAAAGGCCATCCTCTGATAGGGAGAGTCATATGGAGAGTCATGTTTTATCAATTTCTGTTTGTATATCTATTCACTTAATTTATTTTATAGTTGTTAACATATTGAGTGAGCTGGTCCATGATACCCTTTTCAGTCACAACCCTGGCCAGAACCAAAGACAGAAATAAAACATGAATGGACTCACAATCAAACAGAACCATGAATATGCAAAGTTCATAAAAAATATTATATTCATGACTTTGCATAAATCAAGTACATGAAACACAGAATTTCAATATTCTTAAATAATGGAATGTATTTGCCTACAAAGATGTTGCAGTCTAGACTGAACAAAACGTCGAGAGGTGGCATAACTGAATCTATTTTTAAGGGTAGAACTTGTAAAAGAGAAGGATTAGAAGTCAGGAATAACGGATGTAGGAGGCTTCAGCATGGGAACTTTGTTGAACCAGAGCATCTTAGGAAATAAATGATATTCCTTCTACTTCTCCACATTTTTCATACCTCTCTTCTCAATTCCCATTCTCTCAACTCAACTATAACACTGATCCCCACTATTTATGTTCCACCTTATCTCCTCATATAGCTTCACTCCTTACTTCTTCCTAACATATGCTTACACTCACTTCACTTATAACCCTGAATTACCTTTCTCTCTGAAGTTCTTAAAAATGGCTTGGGAAGTTCAGTGCCTCTACTGTTATTAGACCATGTAAAATCTACGTATGTATAGATACTACCTTTGCTTGCTCTGTAGAGCATGTTACACCATTATATGTCTTTTTTTTGAAGTATTTTAATTTCATTGTATACTATAATTTTTTGAACTAGCTAACATTTTGTTGGTGTATGTCTAATTTTTCAATTGTTTAACCGTGTTAGGAGCTTTTCTCCCCGGGACTCCATTGAAAATGGGCTCTTTTGGCCCAATGGACTGTCTTGGTAAACAAACTGTAAATGAATAAATAAATAAATAAAATATTGCAGAAAGGTGTGAACTGGGCTGCTAGAGGACAATGGTAATGGTCACACCACTAAATGGATTTCAGAACATTACAATGGTATTTTTTGGATGGCAGTTCTGAAGAAAAACTGGCAGTTCAGTTATAAGCACCCATTATTGAAAAAGTTATTTAGCTGCATTGCTATGACCAGGATTGTTTTTTAACACTTTTATTAATAACACTTAAGGCATAGGTACACATATATTAAGAAAAAAAAAGTTAACACATAATACATTACATGTTCTCTTTCTTTATAACAGCTGTCTATAAGTCCAGCATTAAATCAATCATTCAATTCCTGCCGTCACTTAAACTTCACACCTCCTGAACATTATTTTACATGTATTGTTCCAGAAAATTCCATTTATTTATACAGTAGACTCCCTCTTATCCGGTCTCACTTTAACCAGCCATCAAATTTCTGCCATAGCCCTAGCAATAGCTAACAGAGAAAAACAAAACTTCTGCCTTTTCCGGGCACTTCAGAATGTCTTGGCTTATCGCAGAGCCTGATCTAGCACTAGGCTGGGAGATTTTTTTTAATTAAAAAAAAATATGTATTTTTTTAAGAACACTCTTAATGCCCTTTGCATCCATCACACAGATGCAACAGGTTTGTGCAACTGATTGTTTATGTCTTTGTGTTCCACACGCATGGAATTTGAATGCCGGAAGATGTTTGGACTGCATAGCTCTCAATTATCCAGATTTTTGACTCATGTTTTTCATCCATTTCTCATAAAATTGTAGTTTTCTTGCAAATCACTGAAAAATGAAGTCAGAAAATAATGGCAGACATTTGATTTTCAGACTTCATATCCATTAGAAAAATCATAATTCAAAACCTGTTATTCTGTCACCTTTCTTGGTTTGTAAGAACAATATGTTTTTTTTTTCTCTTAAAAATTGTTGTTTTTTTTGACAAATCACTGGTTTGATCTAGGGATTAAAGTCACTAAATAATTATGTACATTTGAATTTCAGACTTCATATCCTTCAGAAAAAGCATGCTAATACAAATCATGTTATTCTAGCAACTTTCTAAGTTTAAAAGAGCAATATTTAAAATGTGTCCCTTGTTTTGGTAGTTTGTCCTCCCATTATAACAGGCTTTGTCCAGATATATTGCGCTAAGAGGTTAAAAAGTATGATGTGTATGTGTGTGTGTGTGTTTGTAACAGGTAGGTGTGTGTGTGTGTGTGTGTGTGTGTGTGTGTGTGTGTGTGTAAGAGGTAGGTAGCATGTCCTCAACTGACCAGATTTTTGTAGAATGTCTAGATTTGTGCCCCATATTTTTGTCAGTTCCTCATAAAAAAGAACTGAAGTTGCTAAATAATGACAGACATTTGAGTTTTAGACTTCACATTCTTTAGAAAAATGCATACTATCACAGATCCTGTTATTCTAGCTGATTTACAACCTGTAAATGCTATTTTGTATGCTTTTTCTGATTAACCAGCCATTTGTTTATCCAGCCCAAGGTCCAGTCCCAGTGGGACTGGATAAGAGGGAGTTTACTGTATGTAATTTGCACCATCCCTTTTCCAGTTCTTTTATCTCTTTTACAACATTCAGTACTTGAATTACAGTTGATTTAGATTTTGATTTCCATTTTCTAGTAATTGCTTTTTTGGCAACCAACAGAATTAAACTTAATAAGGCCTTGCTAAAATCTGACTAAAATCTGTCTTTGTTCTTGCTCAAAACCAGGATAAACTATATCCCTAAATGTGAACAAGTACCTGTTCATACCTTACATCTCCTTATTCTCCCTTCTACACTCACTCCGTTACTTCTATCAAATTTTCTTCCCTGACTGTCTCTAAATATACCACAAGCCCGTTTTCCCTGACTTCATATTGCAGTTCCTGTTTGTATTAGACTAACTTACCTTTAATTTCTCTACAAACTGTCTAAAATTTATATAAATATTAAACGATTGTCATATGACTTGTATTGATTGTTAAACAATGTTTTTATATTATCACTAATTTGTTATCCTTATTTAAACTGCAGATGCTATTGTTTTATATTTGAAGATTGTGAAATGATTGTTCTTAAAATGTTTTGTAATAATTTGGAGCATGTTTCTGAAAATGGGCTTCTACCCATTTGGAATTTCCTGGTAATGAAATGTCAGTAAATAAATAAATACTATATCTAAGCAATTCAGATCATGTGTACCAGCTCAAAAGAACAATTTCCTTAGTTACAACTATTTGCACCCCCCCAATAATTCTGACAGAATACACTGTCGGGATTTTTATATCTGCCAACCCATCCTTTTCCTAAAAACATTTCCAGTTACATTATACTCCTAAAAACACATTTCCAGTTACATTAAACTCCTAAAAACATGTTTCCAGTTACCTCTTTCTTCTCCATCACACTTATAATGTTTTCTAGCTACAAAAAGAAACATTATTTGAAGTTTGCTTGGGGTATAAAAATACCTCTCCAAACACTTCCAAGCAAAAATCCTAAACCTTCTAGATTTTGTTGCATACTTGAGAGCCATGTATCTGTTCTCCCATTGTTCCCTTGTGATTTGTTTTCCCAGTCTCTCTTCCCAATCCTTTCTAACCTCCTCTGATTGATTCTTATAGTTATCATGCAATATTTGATATGTCTTACTAATTATTTGGCCAGGACTGGTCTGATAAATGCTATATTTTTTACATGCCATAGGAGACTTTAGTTATTATATGTGGATAGGTTTTTATATGAGAAGTGTTGTGCCTTGCAACTGTCTGTAACACGTTGTAACTTTAAGCAGAAGCTTGAGCTAAATTAATTACCATGATTGGTTGATTTTAAATGATTTTAAATGGCTCTCCTTATATATAGAGTATCTGTTAAGAGGTTTGAACATGTATCTGATGAAGCTGTTATAGTGAAAGTGCTTATCCATTTTATTTTCATTAAACTACATCGAATTTTAACTGGATTGTTACTTTTGAGAAACTTTTACCTTCACTATCACTTCTGCTCAGTGCTTGGTTGATGTGATTATACTTTTTATTTTTTCCCTGAGCAGTGGTGTTAACCTGGGAAGCAGCATTGTGTTTGATTTTACAATTTGTGTACTATTATCATTAATTATTTAACCTTTTATTATTATTAATAAAGACACATTATTATTTATTATTATTACTATTTTTCCAGTTTTGCTTGTTGTTCCTCACATTTGTTTGCTTAGCCTTATGTAACTTATTGTGGTTGTCTTATCTGCTATTACTGCACAATTTAGCTAATGTTGCATTATCTACTATCTATAGCCTTGTACCCAGGTCCTGGTAAAAAAGGTGCCTTTGTTTAGCTCATTTATCTTCTTATTAAAAGAATAAATAATAACTGAAGTACTAGTGTTCAAAAATCATACACATTTTATTCTGTGACATGGAGAGCAGAAAACGCACAATATTTTTTTCCTGAGCCTCAAAGAGGTATTTGTTTTTGACAATCATGAACTATATCTTGTAATGATGTTTTGATTTATACCTTATTGTTTTTCAGATTACTTTGGTAATAGCGTTTAAAAAAGTAGATGGCACTTCCTTCTGTCTGATGCTTCTCTGTCTCTTACACGTGGCTCTGCAAGGCTTCCCTCAGAGCTTTCCTCTTCTTTCTCTCTCTCTGTTAATAATTATGGCAGGACTATTGAGAAAATCCCAACCTGAAGTGTGCAAAAGCTTTACTGTTGTTATACCCTTTCCCTTGTACATAATGCAGATGCCTCACTTCAGTCATAACTGCACTTTCTTAAAACTCATTAGTTCACAAAACTGCTACTTACACAACTTTCCCCGTCAGAAAGAAAATATTTTCTTTTATAGCAAGACATTGATGTTAATAGTTGCATCTTGTTTCACATCACTACTCTTATAGGCATTACTGAGGGGGTCGTCCAAGTTTAAAAATTTCTCTTTCAAATTAGGCAAGACATTTTACTTGGCACTCACTTGCACTGCAGCAGCTAAGGTTCACAACAAAGTACGTGAGCCATTTTGTGGCCACATTCCATGCATCCACAACAAGGTATATTATTGCAAGTTTTATACTTCAACTGCTCTTATATAGTGCTACAGTCATGGAGTGCAGTGAATATACTTTAAATCTGGAAAAAAGGCAGGTCTCTTAAATGTCTGTCTCATCTTTTTTGTCAACTGCTTTCAGTCATAGTTTATGTATTATTATTATTATTATTATTATTATTATTATTATTATTATCATTATTCATTTATTTTTTGTAAATGCAAAATATTATTCTCCAAGGCCACAAGTCATACTTTCATACTGTGCTACTTTGTTAAGCACATTTCAGCTCTGTTAAACTCTCATCATGAGATATAGAATAACAGCATAACAGCAACCACCACAGAGCAGTATCCAAAACCTAAAATACACTTTACACACACACACACACACACACACACACACACACACACACACACACACACACACACACACACACACACACACACACACACACACACACACACACACACACACACACACACACACACACACTCACACATTGTGGCAGTATTTAACAGGGTTGTTTGTCAGATGGACACTGCTTCTGCCACCTGTCTCTGTGGCTGTGGTAAGTGTTTCATGGCTCTTAGTGTTGTAAAACACATCACACTCCTATACTTTTTTCTAAAAGCAGTAATATGTGGAGAAGGTAAAGCTTCATGCACTAAAAAGAATTATGATCAGGTCTTCACAATCATAAAACGTATTATGTGTTCTCAACATGAATCTTAAGATTCATCTTTTGAGCTCCACCATAAGGTGAATTTTTTGATATTTGCATCTTGAACATATAGTATATCAGTTATAAATGATAATGATTGTTTCAGTGATCATATCAAAAACAGACTGGCCAGACTGCAATATATAGCATGGAGTCAACAGAACTGCCATGGGTGTTTCCTTCTCATTATGATATTGCCAGTTCTGGCAGCACTTGAATGGATATCCTTCCCAGTTATCACAATTTTTACTGCTCATAAGAAATGCTTGTAGGGGGTTTTCAACCCTTTCAACAGATCTGTAAATGATAAACCAGCAACATGTTAACTGAATCTTCTTCAGCTTCAACAGAATGATTTGGAGGACAGGTATATCTCACTAAGGATACAACTGCTGTGGAACAAACTCCCCATCCACATAAAACAAAGTTCATCCCTGTCCATATTCAAGAGAAACTTAGATCTATGAATGAGAAGCAGAACATTTACCCCAGGACTGTCCCCTGTACTACTAATGGACAGATGCACCTCCTATATGCCTTATCCCATGCATGGGTCCCCTCCAATTATCTGTGCTATGATCCCAATTATTCTCAGTAGGGGTAATATGTAATTATTGACTATTGGATGGGTAAAGCCAATCTATACCAGATGGGATAGCTTATTTCAAGCACAAAAAAATAAACTGGCTAGGTTTAAAATGGCCCAAAAGGGCAGTTAGCCTAGTGCTTACCTATAAACCTATGAACTTATGAATGACAACAGTTATTCCACCTACTGGCAGAAAACTAGCCAATTGTAGATGGGCCTGACACCGCTTCACAGACATTCTTTAATGTAATAAAGAAACTTCATAGAACATAATAAAAGGTATACTTGGAGGCTAAAACACTATTATGTAGTTTACTTAGCAAAAGTCATGGAATCATATGCAGAAATAACATCAGATAGTTCTCTTGTTGGGCAGTTGTCCATCAGAAATGCACTGTTGTTTGCAAGCATTCTAGCACAGCACTGTCAGCAAAATTCATGTATACCACTTCCTCCATATCATACCCCCATCTGTGATCTAAGCCCTTCTGAGCATCTGAGCAGAAATATCTTATAGAACCCCCAGGTTTAGTATAAATCATTTGACAGGCAAGGAATTACTGCCTAGGCAAACACGACACATTCTGTTCTCATGGATGTGAAGTGTAGATCCGTAAAGCTGCACACCAGTAGAAGCTCCTGTTTAAGAACAAAGGAAACTGTCTTGTACTTGATGCCTTCACTTTCTGTTTTTGTGGACAGCCCTTACAATGTAATATGCCTTCTCACTGCATGGTCTATAAAGCTTTATTCACACTGACATTTCTTCCTCTACTTCCTGACTTTAAATCTCACTCTTGTTTTACACTTCAGTACCACTGTGTCTCTTTACTGGCCTGATAGTGTCCAGATCTCTTTTTCCCACTCCCTTGAGGCATTGCACATAGATTGCTTTGTATTGCTCCAATATCCATTGCTAGTATGCCAGTAGTTATATTTTCTGTAGTTTTTTCAGAGTGATATTTGCCCCCCCCCCCTGTGCTTACCTATCATCAAACCTCCCTCCAACTGTGCATGACCCATTTATTCCTTTCATGGGAATTTCACCTGGGTTCAGATTAAGGGCTGTCCAGAAGTGACCATCATTCTGGTAGCCATGAAGGTGCTTTATGCCCTCACTGGCATTCTGGACTGGCAGTGGGGGGTGTGATCAGTGTCACTTTGTAGAACCACAGTGCCTTCCCCATGCAAATGTACATTTCTGCACAGCACTGCTTTGAACACCCCCACAGACAATGTCTTGGTGAGCCTAATGCCACCCAGGACTGCACATCTGCATTGCCTCACCTCCTCAGAGGAACTGTTGCTATACCCCGCCATTCCTCCAGGATGACCATGCACATTCTCTCCTGCCAGCTCTGTCAGGCATGCTCGCTACTCATTAAGTTAACATGGGTCACATGAGCCATATTCATGGCTTTATCTCCTGACATCACCAAAGTAGGATTTAGTTTGATGTATTTTTGTGTGTGTGTGCATCTGCATATGCATAGCAGTTTCTATATTAATTTGTTTGTATGTAGATCTCCTTGCTATTTACTTATTGTCTGCATAACCATATCATACATTTTTCTGGAAATTCTGATCATCCACCTTCTATATTTTATATTGTTGCATATAGTTTTAATGAAAATGTTATTGTATCCCAGGGTCCAGGGTTTCTTTTTAGAAAAGATCCATTGGGTTTATTTAAGATTATCTAATTAACAACATTTAAATAAATACATATTTTGAACAAAGAAAAATGCTCACAGGTATGCTGAAACAGAGTGACTTAACCTCCACAGTCCGCTAGACATATCCCCTCAAAAGACATTTTTAAGGGACTAAAACTATAGATTTTATAATTCATCAGATGGGTATATGGAGAGCCAAGGCTCAATTGCTAATGCTGTTCTGAATTAGAAAATGAGGTGTAAGGCTACAATATCCACTGAAGCACAAACAGAAGGCAAGACCCATTTAGACACCATAAATCAGGAGGCTCTACTAGTCCACATATCTAGCTCAGTGGCAAGGGTACCAGCGAGCTCAGATATATATACAAGAGCATCCTAACGTTGATTGATATGCACCAAATCAAACCATGTGGATTGCCTGGCATCAACTAGAACTACCAGAATTTGCATGACATTTTAGTGATGAACTCATCCTACCACTATCAGTTTTATTCAGTCACAACAAAACTGATGTCATGTAACCAAAACAGGAGGGGATCTATCATAATCCCTTTACATCATGAAGATAAATTAGCTTCACTTTGAAATCATCATTTAGTATCAGCTGTCATCACAAATATAATTATTTAAAAAAACTAAATATAAGCAGCCTCTAGAGCTCATATAAATTAAGAACCGTATGACAAATTTCTAGCAAGCTTCCTTTCAAATCATGATGTTGAAACTTATAGAAACTGATTATGTTCACACAACCCTGAAAAAGGAAGGAGGGGCAGCTACATTCTTGTCCAACTTCCTCAAGGCTTTTCTGCAGTCAGCTTTGCTGTATTTATTGAAACATCTGTTCGATGTGCACATAGATTCATAGTTGTATACTAGGCTAACAACAACTAGGGCTCTTATAACCCTAGCCATCCAACCCAAATGTGACCACAAATTTGATTAATATAGGTGGTGATTTACTAACTGCCTCTGTCCATCATAGACATAGGATCCAGACTAGGGATACATTTCTGATTATCCATCCATTGGTCCAAGCTGCATTTAAATAGAGGCAGGGAGAAACTATGCTTCACACAGATGGGTAGCCTCTTCCAGAGAATGGGAATTTCTCTGAGAAACATATTTGTCTCTCCAACATGTTCTGTTTATGTCACAACCAAAATTAAGGTATTTTTATCTAGTAGTCCTGATGTTCTTTATTTTGTGGATGTGCAAACGGTTAATCAAAACAGGGTTCAGGGGTGCCCTGTATGTTATGCAAAGATCAACTCTCAGAAGTCTGTATAATATCGAGTAAAGAGGCAGGACTTTCAGGTCATCAGCACAGGACATTCTGTTTTCTCCCTGTATTCTTTTTGTAAGGAACCTTCATAGTATTATAATTGCTGCATGTGTCTGCTCAGGTATATACCGAAAGGGTGCATTATACTTTATGATGGGTCTGATGAGGGCCGAGTACAGTGGTATGATGACATCTCTTGACTTAGATGCAATGCCCTTGCTTATAACATAGAACACATTTCTTACTATCTTGGACACATACTGGTCAAAGGCTAGGTTACCATCCATATGAGTTTCCAGATCCCTGACCAGTGAATCAGCTTTTAAGGGTGTTTTATTGATGATGTAGTTACCTAGGGTGGTAGACTTCCCAAAAGGTACTATAATACATTTCTTGGTGTTGAGTTTTAGACCATTGTAATTATTTCATTTCTGCTTAACTATTTGAGTTGCATTTAGTGACCTGTGTGGTACTAAGAGGGGAAGGAGGGACTTTTGAAATCAGATTATTATAAGGGACGGAGGCCAGAGACAGCATTCACATTGGTTTAGGACATAACTGGGAAGCAGACAGCAAAGTAGCAAATGAGGCAAGGCCTGTTGTCACCCATGCATGCTTCAGATGAAATTGCATATGGTTTATTTCTAGGTTCCTTACTTTTCTCTATCTTTGTGACCAGCATGGATAAATCATACTGATGAATAACCATACAACAATAGACAAGCATCTCCAATTCAATTATCTTTTTTGTCTATATCTACATATTCTGAAGCAGATCTCCAATCCTCTGTTTCATACCTACAGTACTGGCTAAAAAAATTAACTTGATTCTCAGCATAAGTAAAGTACATGCTCTTTAAGACTTTGCCTCTTATTCAAACATCCAAAAGAGAAGTCATTTATTAAAGCCTTTAAGTATGGTTGAGTATAAAATACTTATGAGCAATACTAGATAAAGGCATAATATATGATCTTCATACAAAAACCCAGACTAATACAATAGGTGTACTCTACAAAGCAAAAAACACCAACTAAGGAAACAAGATTGGCACTAGCTATCTCTATTTCTCTCCCAAAACATATTAATGAGCACATTCTACTAACAAGCACCCCCTTGAAACCTATTGGCAAAGTAAAATCTACAAAGCATTCTCTGCCACACCCCTCATTGCCTAGCACTGAAATAATTACATGGGATGCTTTCAAACAAGAAAATGTAACAAATGACAGCTAAGTCTCACACTCAAAATCCTTCAATAAAATCTCCTCCTAACCTTCTTAGTTTAACCCTGCTAGTCCTGAAATCATGTTAGATGTTTTTCTTATGTCTAAGTTATGGAACTCTCTCCCCACAGCTAATCAAAGCTGCCACTCCTTAATATTTAAAAAAAAACTTTATTGAAACATATTCTCCTCTGAAGAATCCTATACAGGAATCTCACACCAATAAAAAATAAATCAGTGTAAAAATATAACAGTTCCAGTTTCTAAGATTCATCCACTCAACAATAGCAACACACACACACACACACACACACACACACACACACACACACACACACACACACACACACACTTACATTCACACACAAAGGTAGATACATACATATGTACAGATATATGTGTGATTATGTGAGGTATTGCCAGCTATGCCAGGAGAAGTAGCAGTGGCTGTGTAATATATGCCAGCATAGTTAGCTGGAGTTTTGTAAAGAATATTTCATTTGTATATCAAACTGATTTGTATAGATGCTTATGGTGAAAAATGTATTTGTAAAGCTGCTTGTGATAAAATGTACCAAGAGTGGGTCTTGCTGGACAGAAAAGAAATACACCTGTATATCAGACTGTATTGTAACTGTTGAAATGAACAAAGCCACGGTGGTGAGCAGTTAGCATTGTCGCCTGACAGCAAGAGGTTCTCCCGTTCGATTCTCGGCTGGAGCGCCTTCTGTGTGGAGTCTGCATGTCCTCCCCCCAGTCGAGTGATGTTTAAAGACATGCTGGTAGGTGCATGCATGAATGGGTGTGCCTTCTTTGAAGGTTGGGCATAGGGCTGGCAACTCGGCACCATAAAAAATCCACTGCCAATCATTAGTGAACCAGAGTTCCGCTGTGGCAACCCCTAACCAGGAAAAGCCAAAATACATTTGTTTTATTATAACTGTTGAAATGAATACACTGTAACAGAGGATACTGGAAGAGAAGAGGTTAATCTCAGTCCAGTTAACTTTAAAAAATAGTCTGAAATTAAATTACTTGGTTTCGGCTGTAAAGATTGTATCTTACAGTTCTAATTGCATCCAGAGACAAAATGTCTGTGAAAACCAGGACTAGGAATCCTACTGTATTGTCCTTAGGGGTGAACTAATTGCTACTCTGGAAGGGTGGACATTTTTGAAATAGTTTTATAGCTTACAGATGCTATAACACATCTTAGCAAAGCTCTATGCGTATATATTATGACACATATGTGCTAGATTTTGGTTCATTTTCTAGTAAAAGGGTAGTGTGGGAACCAGAAGTCAGATGACCAGATGTATGTGATGTCATTCTATAATCCAGCACTGAAATGGTGTTTTAATACTAGATGAGACAGAAGTCTCAGGGCAGTCTGTTTTTGAAACCTGGCAAAGAAGATTTCATTTTTGCCTTGTTCTAGTAAGTGAACTAGGGAACAGTAATTATTTGCATCAGTTAGGAAAATATAGTGAGATTAGTTAAGTATTGTTTTTCAGTATCTGTGTGAATCTTTCCATAAGTGTTATTTTTAATATTTCCTGTGAATAAAATGCTCGTTTACTGTAAATAGATATTTAGTATTTTCATATTAGTTTATTATTTATTATTGAATATAGTTAGATTTTTCATTGTGACTGGTGTTTTAGAGAATATTTTAACCTTTGAGAGTACTTATATGTGCTTGGTGATACTGTGGCCACTTCTAAAAGCCTTGCTGCACTGGTCAAACACTACCATTTGTATTAATATTAAATTTAGTAAGTCTAATTGGATACCCTGGTAAGAGCCTTAGAAAAGCTGGTGTTGGAGTGTTCTGGTGGCAGTATCTCCCTTATATTGTGGGCAGAGTGGGCATAGCTGGTAAACCTGTGCCAGCCTTTCTCAGGTGTGTGTGTGTGTGTGTGTGTGTGTGTGTGTGTGTGTGTGTGTGTGTGTGTGTGTGTGTGTGTGTGTGTGTTTAAAGGCTGTAATGGATTTACCAGCTGTGCTTTCTCTGCCCAGACTATAAGGTACTTATAATTCCACCAGCCAGCTACAATAAGGCTGCTACAAGGGTACCCAATTATATTGATTAAAATTAATACTAATACAAATAGTAGTTTGATCAATGCAGCAGGGCTTTCAGGAGCAGTCACAGTGTCATTAAAATAAGCATAAGTACTCTTAAGATGTTAAAAGTATTCCCTAAAAGACCAGCCACAATGAAAGGCATAGAAATATTTAATAAATAATAGCAAACATGAAATACAATAAAAACAGTTACAAGAGATATAAAAATAACACAGGTGGATAGATTCAGACAGATGCAGAAAAACAATTCTTAACTAATCTTGCTATATTTTCCTGATTGACTGAAGAATTTCTGATCCCTAGTTAAGTTACTTACTACAGCAAGGCAAGATGGTGAGTGTTGAGTTGTTTACTACAGCAAGGCAAGATGCGGTGTGTGTTTGTGTGAGATATCTATGAGAGATCTTTCCTGTCAAGTTCTGAAAAACAAAGTGCTGCTGCATGAGTTCTATCATATTTCTCACTGTTTAAAGAATCATGTCAGTGCTGGTTATAGAATGACATCACATATGGTCACCTGACTCTGGTACAATACATGTACAGAGGTTTGCTAAGATCTGTTGCAGCATCTGAAAGCTATAAAACAATTTCAAAAACTTCTGCCCTTCCAGGGTAACAATTAGCTCACCCATAAGGACAATACAGTAAGATTCGTAGTCCTAGTTTTCCCAGACATTTTTGTCTCTGGCTGTAATCAGACCTGAAAGATAAAATCTTCATGACCTAAACTAACCCATTGAATTTTCAACCTAATTTTCAAAATTAGCTGGACTGAGATTAATCTCTTCCCTTCCAGAATTATCTGTTAAAACATATACATTTAATCAGTTATAATAATACTGTCTGACATACATGTATAAATCTCTTTTCTGTCCAGCAGGACCCACTGTTGATGCATTTTTAACATGAGCAACTTTACAAATACATTTTTAACACAAGCATCTGTACAAATCAGTATGATAGTCAAATGACATAAAATTCTTTACAAAACTGCTCTGTGTTTGCAAACTGTTTACAAAACTGCTAAGTGTTCTGCTCAGGTGGCATAATCTTGATAGAGGCCTGTTGTCTAGGCTGGTAGTTTTGTTTGAGTTTCCTGTGTTTCTGGCAGCCATTTTCTGCTGATTGTCTTCATTATTATTGAGAGTAACAAGGCCTACTGACCTTCTTTAGTACGAGTGATTGGGTAATAGCAGGGGGTGAGTAGTAATTTGATCTTCTAACTCTTCCATTCTTACTGGTATATAAACCCTGTGTCTTGAAAAGGTTGTGCTTGTATTCAAGGGAGCCCCCACCCATGTCCACCCACCCCAAGCCCCGCCCACACAGCCATTCCAGTGTCCCATTACTTGGCTATTTCTCCCCATTTGCCATAGACACTGTTCAAATCTCTGTGTGCATACTGTTTTATGCTTTAGTTCTGCAATAATTACAGACAATTGGATTTAATTTACAACTTTTATTTAAAATTATAGCTTAAACACTGATAGACATTTACTAAACCTAAACAAAGCAATAGTCTTACAATGAAAACAGACTTGGCATTAAAGCTTCTCTACCTTTGAAACTCACATTCACTGAAACAGCATTGAAACCCACATTCAAAGAAAATGCATCTGGCCAGTAGCAGGTTATTTACCTTTGAGCTGTTTTCAAGCAATAGGCTCCTTGCACACTTTGTTAGGGCCATGCAAAAGTTATTTGATTCACCTGATTGTATTAATTATAATATATAATTGAATTATATCCCTTGTATTATACAGCAACACTTGTTTGAGTGTGTTTTAAATTTATAGTTTTGAACATTTTTCCAGTAAGCAATGAAACAAAACATACAAACCAATAATGACAAACTGCCCAATTCAGAACATTTCAACCATAAAAGGCCACTCATTACAATCCACCAATATCAGTCAATACACACAATCTCTGTCGAAGCAAAATTAATCTGAATAATTCCACATTAAAGATATCTGAAACTAATGAGATTGTTGCTAGAAAGCAACTGTATATTTTAGTTTTTCATCTACAAATTCAGTGCCTGCTGCCATCAAAGAATAAATTGCCTATGTTAAATTAAAAAAATGGTAAGCTGGTATATTGCAATAGAAAATGGATGGCAAGCTGAAAAACAGGTTCATAGTTACTAGGCATCTCATCCAAAGGAGGACATCCTCAGGATTGCAGCACCCCGCCCCTTAAAATACAAATGTACATGCTGTAGGAATAGAACCTTGAGCCCTCTACATTAAGATGCAAGTATTCTACCTGTGGTGCTACTAACATAGCTTTAAAACTTTATACCACAATAGAGATACCATTTGCTAAACAAAACAGTTGCACATTGTAAATAGACTTAGCATGAGCATTGAGCAGCAGTAAACTTCGCTTCCCTTAAAGCTCACAGTTCCTTGAAAATGCACTTGAAAATAAATTCCACCCGCTAACTCTAACTTGGACATTTCACTTTCTCTCTCTCTCACACACACAAACACACCACACCCCTCAAGGCCTCAACCTTAGTGCAAGAAATCTGGACAAAGCCTAAAATAAATAGGGACAGATTATAAATATGGCTCTCATAAACTTAGAAAATTGCAAGAGTAACAGTATTTGTGTTAGTATGCATTTTTCTAAATGATATGGCATCTAAAACTGAAATGTCTTTCATTATTTAGCAACTTAAATCCTTTGTAGGAGGAATATTGGGCAAAAACATGGACAGCTGAGGGGTATGCTACCTCCTTCTTATACACACACACACACACACACACACACACACACACACACACACACACACACACACACACACACAATAATTCTGGTCAGACTTGAATTAGTTTTGGGAAGGTTTCACTGAATGGCACCGTGCTTGATCTGAAGTGGGTGAAATCCTGGTAGCCAGTGATAATAACTCTGATCTGCAGCTCAGCAATGTGGAGCTTTAAAGCATTAAAGCATTTTTAGCAGAGCATTGTTTCATCACTACCTATTGTGTTTGCACATAAGCTGTAGTTATTTCAAACATTTGCCTTTTTTGATTACTACAGAGTACATTTACCCACCAGAGCTATTGTGTTTTGACTTCAGTGTGGAGCTTACCTGGTTGTTGCAGGGCTTGAATTTTAAGTAAGGTAGCAATGCTTATTTACCATATACCATTAAAACCACCTGTCTTTTGAATTTAATGGGTCCGATATTCAAAGTCAGACCCCGTACTGCTGGCTATACTGAACACTGCAGTTCTGATGGCAGTGGCGTGGGTGTTAGTAACTGTAGCCTGTCTGTCACATATTTGTTAGACACAGTTTCTGGGGTTATATGACTGTTTTACATTATCGGATTTGGTAAGCAGTGGATTTAGCTTGTTAGCAGGACTTGTACTGTCTGAGAAACAACTTTATTCACCAGAAAACATTTACACCTTTACAGCCAAAAAGTAGGTATGCAGTAATATTTCTTGCACAGCAGTTTTTTATGCCATAGTTAGACTATTTAGGTAACAAGCAAAAATAAGCTCTGTTTGTTCAGTCTTGGTGATTTAGAGGGGCACCTAATAGATCAGGTAGAGTAGGATGAGTGTGTGCTCGCTCTGGAGAGGAGAGAAGTTCAGAGCAGAACACATACTGCTAGAATCTTCCAGAGGAGGGGAGGGATTGCACAGGCATCCTGGAAGGTGAGCTTTTTTCATCCCTTAAAGCCACCATCTACCGTGGCCCTCATTATTGAACATAGATGAGCATGCAGTTTCAGGGGGAGGGCATTTCGGGTTCACATGGTAATACAAGTAGCTCATACCCCCTCTTGGGAGCTAAGGGTAAATGTAGCTCATCCATTAAAGGTAAGTTAGTATAATACAAACAGGAATTGCAATATGAAGCAAGAAAAATGCAGGCTTATGGCATATTTAGAGAGGATTTGTGTTCATTCAAAGCATTTGTGTTTGAATTTATGTTCATTCAAAGCAGGCTGCTTGCAGGTGTTCAAGTTTGTTTAGTCTGTTTTGGGCTCCAGGGATTGCTTCTGTTTTGCAATGCTGTCCTGAGTTTTTTTTTTCTGTAGATCATTTTTCTCTCTGTTCCTGCCAACCATCAGCCCTCTTCCTAGTGATCCTAAGCCCATTGCCCCCCTACCCCCATGAGTTCCCACAATGGAGGCAATAACCAATCCAGAGGGAGCACTCATCCAGGCACTCATGGAGATGCACATGTTCTCACTAGCATACAGTAATAAGAACAATGAGGGTACTTCTAAGTAAGGTCTTAACCACCCTTGGTAGTTGACCTTGGTAGTCTCTCATTGCAAAAGCCCAGTGGCATGGCATAGAGTGTTGTGACTGTGTTAGTAAATGGGCCCCTACCATCACCATCACTGTGCTGCCTGGCCCCACATTCTTAGTGTCAGTGAGAGGTTTGCTGCCTGCACGTTTCCTCTTGTATGTAGTAGTAGTACATTCCCCTACAGCCTAAGTAATACATATATTTATGTTAGCCTTGGCCAGTAATGTCTACCGTCTGCTGCCCAGCTCTACAACCACATGAGCAGCTATTAAAACCTGGATCTCCGGGGTCATAGTCAGGAATTTATCCCTCTATTATATACAGCTAGTCATCCTGATTCTGTTTTCATGAGACCACCCATATCAATTGCCACATCAGAAAAACATCTTTAATATTTGCAGCACATTTCTTCCATTGATCCAGTTCTTTTACTTTTTAAATTATCCACAAAGATACTTTTTTCTGCTGCTGACATGATTACCTTTCAGATGGGGTCTTCACTGAAATCAAGTTTTTATTCTACATTTCAGAAAATTCCTGGATTAGGCTCTCATCTTAGAATGGAGCTTTAGTCATGCCCTCACTTTTCTTTTATCTGAGATTGCTCTTCTTTATTTTAGATTCTGTGTAGTTGAAATTTACCTTGCCAGATTTCAGTTATGAAAGCATATAGCCTACTTAAATTTGTCAATCAACCAAAAACAGACTCTAGAGCAGTTGTGTAAATATTGCCACTACCAAAATAACCCCAAGTGTGCGGCGACTGTCCCATCTCAACACCGCACCTAGCAAGAGTGCTGACAGGATGCAGGAAGAGAATGGCTGCCTAAAAATTCCCAATACACACACAGACATCTACACCTACTTTTGTGCAGCTAAGCATACTAAGTTCCCAATTACACACACTTTCACATTTGTGATTATAAATTCCCTTACTTCATAACGTCCGTGCAGCACCATCCATGTAAATTCTCCATGACATGGGGGACAGGAAGATGCAATTTCAAATTAGCGCAGGTCAGCAGACAGGAAGAACAGGACACCTGCACACACAGATGAGATGACCAGACCAGCAGAACTGCCATTTTTGTCCCTCCCCCACTCGTCTTGCTAATTAAATATAATAACTTGGAGAACGCTCAACAGCAGGGTGGGTAAGGGCAAATTCCCTAAATCTGCTACAATGAGATCCAGTGCAAAAGGCTGCTTGCAGACAGTTCTGCCGTTTTTAAAGAAGAATGCAAAAAACTTTTTTTGTAATTTAAAGAAAATTAATCTACTGGTCAGCCCATTCCAGGGTGTTGCACCCTTGCTTGTATTGCTCAGGCTGTGGATCATATTTCATTACTGAAACTAAGTGGAAATTCCTTAAGATTCCAAGAGAAGGATAAGATATTTCTTACAGTTACTTCACTGAACTGCACTTCTGAAATGCTTATAATTGTGCTATACAGTTGCTCTACTAAATTTTGTACTGTTATAAAGCTTTTTTATTGTTTCACTGCATTTATGTACTGCTTTATACTGTTTTAACTGTATACTGTTATAAAGCTTTTTTATTGTTTCACTGCATTTATGTACTGCTTTATACTGTTTTAACTGTATTTTTAATTGCTAGATACTGTTTCATTACTCTACTTGCATGTTTACTGAATTACTTAACTGTAAACTGCTTTTTCATACTGAGAGTTGTATTTTCTGTTTGTGAGTGCTCTATCCAAGCTTTTTTGTGCATTTTTGATTTTTTGAGGTTTCTGTGTTCTAAAGCTAGGAACTGTAATAGTGTGCATTACTATAATTGTCTGTTTACAGTTAAAAGCATTCTGTAGAGTCTGCTTGCTCCTTGATCTGTTTAAAACTTTAATTTAGTGGCTACAGCTAAGAACTGTAATTTTTCCCACCCACCATCCCTAGTGTTGTGGTGTTCTTATACTTGGTGGCTTTGCAGTTGCCCACCCATACTGTATATTTGATCTGTGACACTCCTCCCAGTCTAGTGTCATTAGTTCATTCAATCTAATAGAGAACATTTGTGAAGGCCAACCCACTCAGATTCTTAACGTTGAATTAACTTCTGTTCCAGGTTTCTCCATTTCTACTTTTACTGGAAAAAAAAATCTAAGCTTGCTTCCCACCTTTCCTGTGGCAGGTCTTGTCCAGATATGGATTTTCTGTGTCCAGGACTGTTTGTGAGCTCCTGAGCCCCCCCCCCCCACACTTAACTAGGGTTAAACTATTCCTGGCGCCATAAAGTCTGTTCTTCAAATTTTCCCTTGCAATTAGACAGCTTTTTAGTTTTAGCACTCAAATCTGTTTCTTTGTTCAGAACTCATTGTAAGCACTAAATAAGTTACAAATTACTACAGCAGTCAACTTTCCTCACTTGTCTAGAGCAAAACAGTTTTTAGTACTTAATAAATAAGCACCTATGCAGGCATGTCTAAAGGTCAGCTCCCGGTGTTTTCTCCTGTCTACCTGATGAATATGGGCATCTTGGGACAATGCAGCAATTGCCTCATGTACACAGACAACCCTCTCCTCCTAACATAGGTTCATAGGTTCATAGGTAGGTACTACATAAGCCTAGCCAAAAATGGACCCTGGCTTTTGCCACCCAAGAAAATTATTTTCCTGTGCCCTTATTGAGCAAAGCCACAGAAGTGATCCCCAGGGTGAATTTTCTATCTCCCATCCAATCATCAAGATTTTTCTTGAAGAGTGCTAATGAAGAGCTCTGTTTGACATAGATAGGTATTCTGTTCCAGAGTATGGGAAGTCTCTGGGACAGGAATCTATCCCTCCAGCATGTTCTGTTTATTGTGGTGACAAGGTTTAGGTCCCTAGAGCGTGTAGCTCGGAGGGATTGGGATTTCTTTAAGTGGAGCATGTCCAACAGCTCTGGGTTGACATAGCTTTGTATGTTAGGCAGAGTTCGCATCTGAGTAAGCAATATGCGATGGAGTAAAGCTGGAGTTTTTTGTGACAGTCTGTGTAGGGCATCTGTTTGAGGACAGTAATCCTCTTTGTGAGGTATTTCTGTGGCCTTTCCAGTTGTTGTAGATGTCTTGTGAGGTACATACCAAAAGGGGCATTGTACTCTATAATGGGTCTAATAAGTGATGAGTAGAGGGGAACAATGACCTCTTTTTTTCTGGATGAGAAACTTTTTTGTGATGAGGTGAGCCACGTAGAAGGATTTCCTGACCACTGTGACAATGTGATTATCAAAGGAGAAACTACTGTCCACATGTGTCCCACGGTCTCTTATCACATTTTCAATGTTAAGTAGACTACCAGCTATGTGGTAGTTCATGGGTACAAGGTTTTTACCAAAGGGGATGACAATACAGTTTTTGGCATTGAGCTTCAGGCCATGGCTTTGACACCAGGCATCTGTCTCAGTGAGGCCCTTTAGTAGTATGTCCACATCGTTAGGAGTTTCAATTATGGCTCCTAGTTTGCAGTCATCTGCAAACTTTGTTAGCCAAAGGCTTTCTGTGTTAGCCTGTACTTCAGAGAAGTAGATACCAAACAGGAGTGGACCCAGGACTGAACCCTGTGGTACTCCACTTGTCACTGGTCTAAAGTCGGATTTGGAGTCTGCTACTTTCACAGTGTGGTTTCTGTCCGTGAGCCAGTTGGCAACTCATCTTGTGACATAGGGATTTATACCTAGTTTAGTGAGCTTATCTATAATTCCAGAGTGGGGAATGGTGTCAAAAGCCTTGGCGAGATCTAGATAAGCTGTGTGAACCACCTTACCCTCATCTATGGCTTTGGTGACTGCTTCAAAGAAGTCAATCAGGTTTAGGAGACATGATCTGTCTTTTACAAATCTGAACTGGGTAGGGTCCAGAGTTTAGAGATTACCAATGTCTTTGTTTATGAGTTCCATGATGATACATTCCATGGCCTTGCAGACCAGGCTCGTCAGGCTAATGGGGTGGTAGTTCCTGGAGTCCGTCGTGGCTCCCCCTTTGTGGAGTGGGATAACTGTCGCGATGCACCATTCAGTGGACACAAAGCCTGAGGTGAGGCTATGACTGAACATGGTACTTTGGTAGGGTGCCAGTTCATTATGTAGTTTGTGTAGAATGCAGCCTGGGATATTCTCAGGTCCCATGGATGCTGTGTTCCTGGCTTTGTAGAGTGTGTTTTTTACCTGTGCAGCTGTGATTACAGGAACTTTGCATTCTTCCGGTATAGAGATGGGCCCTCTAGGGGATGAGAGGGGGGGTAAAGTTAGCACTGAACCTATCTGTCAGGATGTTGGCAATATCAGTTGGTTCTGTATATTTAGTGCCATTGTGCTGTACCTCAGAGTAGATCTGAGTGCTGATTCTTGACATAGCTATAGAATGCTTTGTGGTTGTCTTTAGAGTCAGTGGCAGTTTTGTTTTCGTAACTAGCTTTGGAGGATTTTATGAGGGATCTCAGCTTCTTACTGAGGTTGAACAAGGAGTTCCTCCAGTCATGGGATTTTACTCTTTTTTGCAACAGTTTCTTTCTACTGTCGTAGAGTTTGTTTATGGCAGAGGACCACCAGATTGGCTTCCTTTTTTTGGATGATAGCAAGTTGGTTCTATTAGGGATAGCATTATCCATGCACTCGTCTAAGTGCTTATAAAGTGCATTTGTGTAGAATTCAGCCATCGTACCTCTATTGTCTGTCTGCATGGGTGTCATGAGGTTTGCCACTTCTGTCTTAAGAAGTGTGAAGTTGGCTCTGGAGAAGTTTTTTATGGTAGTTTCCCTAATTGGGGGTGGGGTGGGATGTGGATATCTAGGGCGATTAGCTTGTGGTCGGATCTGACCAACGAGGAATTGACCACCCAACACTATGACCTGTGAGAGATGCACTTATATAGCCAAAATGGAAGCAAAGCTCTCTTCACCGAAGACTGGACTAGACAGTCAAGAGGAGAAGGTAAACATTTGCACCGCACCACACTCATCACATAGTCCCTCAAACCTACACCACCAAAACACACACACAGAAGCACAAAACACATGCCTACATTCACGGAGGCTCTCAGTAAAAATCTGCCCAAACAACTGAGACTGCCAAAGCAGAAATGCAAGCAACCTCCACCCCCAACACAACCCAAATGACATATAGCCCACATACTTAGTGTGCCACTCAACTACAGCCCATAAGGCATAATGTACCCAAAACTCTAGTCATAGTTGACTCTATAGTCAGGCACACTGATGTTCCACTCACCAGGCTAAACAAGGAAAAAGTTACTGTCAGCTGCCTCTCGGGTGCCAGGATCCACCACATAATGCACACACTCAGGTCACTCCACAAGTACAAATATGACTCTGTCATTGTCTATGCTGGTGTGAATGACTTGAGATGGACCTTCCTGGACTACATGAAAAGAGACATGGAGGAGCTCTCCGATCTTGTAGCCCAGGCAGGTATGACCCTAGCCCTGAGTAGCATCCTGCCATAACCCAGAATGATACCACAGTACAAGGACAAAATGATTGACTTTAACAATTGGCTAAGCTTCTGGTGTCATTCTAAGGAAATCCAGTATCTGTCTGCCTGGGATGACATGATTGACAGACCACACTGCTTTGCCAGAGATGGCCTGCACCTGTCGCCCTTGGGATTCCAGATATTGGCAAAGGCTTTTGCCACCCCTATAGTGCCTTTTTTAGGCAAGGTTCAAATGACAAATTCACCACCATAACAGGTACAAGCAAGCAAAATCTGAGGGTAATGCTACTCAATGCTAGAAGTCTAAACCTCAAAATGCACTCACTCAAGGTACTCCTTAAAATGGAGAACATTGACATCTGTGCAGTGACAGAGACCTGGTTCAAAGCTCCAGAGAGCACCCCTGCATTACCAGGCTATAATTCATACCACACCTTTTGGCCACCAAACCCGGACCAAAACACTAAAGGTGGAGGCGTGTCCATATTCATTAAGGATATCCACACCTCCAAGCTAGTTGCTAAGCATAATGCATCAGAGATTATCCAAGTTCAACTAACATCCACTACGTCAATGGTCAATTTTTCAGTTCTATTCCACATGAAGAGGGACTGAAATTATTTCATGAGGCATTAACTGAATACACTAATTTAAGTAATACCATGGTGAATTTTATAATGGAATTAATGGAATTCATTTTGAACAACAACTATATCACCTTTGAGAATGAATATTATAGACAAGCCAAAAGCGTTGCAATGGGGGCAAGTTGTGCCCCCATTTATGCTAATTTGGTAATGGCAAGGTAGGAATTTAACCACATATTCAATTCTAGATTTGCCCAAGATTGGTTATTCTATGGTCGATACCTGGATGACATTTTTATTTTATAGAAATGTAGGGAGTCCTTAGTTTACAATTTTGCTGAATATATCAATGGAGTTTGTCCATATTTCAGGTTTACACACAAATTTAATGTGGACAGTATAGCCTACCTGGATGTCACTATTTCCAGGGATATGGACTCAGGTACTTTTACCACCACAGTTTATCATAAACCTACCTACTCTAATTGTTTTTTAAGTTACAACAGTCAACACCCCCACCACATGAAAAGAAACTTGGTCAGGGGACAAATGATCAGGGGGGCAAGGATGTGTTCCACATTAGACAACATGAAAAGGGGACTAGTCAAATTAAATCAGATGTTTATAGCCAGAGGCTACCCTGAGAATTGGGTTTACCAAACCAGTGTGTAAATTATTGACGGTTGGGGACTAAGTTTAAACCACTACTGGGGCAGGATGACCTTCATTTGAGACAGGGTCAACCTGAGGTTCAGAACACAGTTGATAGTGCTGTATTCTCACAAACTATGGTGACACAATTTGGCACCTTTGGTAAAAAGGTGAGAGATGTTTTAAACAAGAACTGGGTGATTTTGGAATGTCACAATGAACTTGTTAGTTTGTTGGGTCATGGGCCCACCTTTTCATATAAGGTGGGAGGTAACTTAAAATTTTTGTTGGAACACCCTATCAAAATGAAGGACAGTAGAGGAACCAGGTCATGTGGTAGATGTAACTATTGTAGGTATTTGGTGAATGCAACAGAAATGTGGGTGGGGGTACCCCCGCAATATGTTAGACTAGCAGGAGGTAATTGTAATACTCCTGGTCTGGTTTACCTGAGTGTTTGTATGGGATGCAATGGCTATTATGTGGGTAAGACTGAGAGGGCAATTAGGAAGAGAATATATGAGCATTTATGTGCTATTAGTACAAAGAATTATAACTATGCCCTTTTTAAGCACACTCTGCCCAGGTTTTCTGGCTTCAAATTTGGTATTTTAGAAGTAGTAGTTAAAAATGCCGGGGGGGGGTAACTGGTCAAACCAGATTGAGAAGGCTGAGTTGAAGTGGCAATTCCATTTAAATGCCTGCCAGCCCCCTGGCATGAATGAAAATGCATCTGTTAAGCCTATTTTGGTTGAAAGGGCTTCAACACTTTAATGAAAGTATTTTTATATTTTTCATGTAACTAGTTGTTTTTAATATTCTGTCTTTTTAAGAAAGGGCTGTTTTACTAATTGGTGTAATTATATAAATGATGTGAAGTTAAGCACTTTTGGTTGTGATAAAGTCTGCACTGAGACAGATGAAAGCGCTTACCTACTGGATTATTTACTGCTTGGATTTTTGCTTGTCCTTAACTTTTTATCTACCTACTGGACTATTTACTGCTTGGATTTTTGCTTGTCATTAAACTTTTTATCTTTTTGGAATACAGGACTACTGATTTGTTTTGTGACTGCTGTGGGATTTTGGCTTCAGGTGTGGTGTTTCATTTATATAAAATGCATATACCAGAATGTAATGAAGCAATGATAATACCTGATTGGCTTTTAAGGTCAAGTCTTCTCATTTGTGGGAAGTGCTACAGTTATTTGATTTTTCTTCTCAGAACTTTGTCATTTGACATATTTACCAACATTTCAGCTTTAATCACCCTTTTTTTGTGAGTTTTGGTCAGCAGACCTTTAACCTTGGTGAAGACAATCATGTTTTTACAGTCAGGATTCTGGAATCTTCTTCAGTGCATGAGTCATATTAAAGGCAAGAGAAAGAAAGAGAGATCTTTTGTCATGATATTATATTCTGCAAGGGCATCACAGTGCTGTAGTGGTTCACATTGTCACCTCACAACAAGAGGTTCTCCAGTTCAATTCTCAGCTGGGGTGCCTTCTGTGCGGAATCTGCATGTCCTCTCTGAATTTATGTGGGTTTCCTCCAGGTGCTCTGGTTTCCTCCCACATTCCAAAGACATGCAGTAGGTGGATATGGCACTCTAAACTGGCCTTAGGTTTGAGTGTGTGCATGTGACTGTGTGTGATGGACTCTCCGAGGAGGGTTGAGCCTTGGACTAGTGACCTGAGCCAGTAAAACTCTTAACTACTACAGAAAGGATGATCACTGAAAGGTGCTTGTTGCCCGATGTACCACATGCTGCGTAAATGGGAAAGAGAGAGAGAGATTATATCCTGCCCTTTGTTTTTGTGCTAGGAAGCAGCCACTCACTAAGATCTTTTTTTTTTTTTTTTTTTATCACAGGCTGCAGCATTAATTTGTTTTGCTCTTGTTTATTAGCAGGAGTCCTCCTGTTCTTTTGACAGCACATCAAAACAGAAATGGAGGACTTATAGTATGTTACTTCAAAAAATATGAAAGCAAGTGATGAGATAATGTTGAATCTTGTTTATAACCACTTGCAAGCTGTGAGTGCACCACGAGCGTCCAGTTTCATCTTTATCTATAATGCACCTTATCACCTAGACTTTGATATATAATACAGCACAAAATAAATAAAGACAACTAAAAAATGAATATTAAACAACCCATTGAAATTCAGCATATTCAAATATGTAATTAAAATTCTGATTATAAACTAAATAATATGGTGCTGCTGAATCACAGAAACCTTGATGAAATCAAAAAACAAGTTCCATCATATACATAGCCACTTATACTTCAGGTGCTTAATTCTTTCCCCATTATTATTTGACCCTCTTCTCTAAAATGCTGCAAACTGCCATATATGTATGAACTTTTTTTTGAGTTCTTTTTTCTTCACTTACTGTCATTTTGACAGCCATCCAAGTGCCACATGTCCTTCACTGGATCTACTGGCACTCCAATTCACCCCCATCCAATATTTGAATTTGAGCTGGAGCCAGTGAAGGGGGGGTCCCTGTCCATCTTCTAGTGGGGGAGTTACCTTATGAATTATACTCTTTCTTTCTTTCTTTCTTTCTTTCTTTCTTTCTTTCTTTCTTTCTTTCTTTCTTTCTTTCTTTCTTTCTTTCTTTCTTTCTTTCTTTCTTTCTCCCTACCCTGTAGTTTCTCTGGTAAAGTCCCAGGCAGGCATGCAGTGGGGGCATGTGATGTCTTTGCACCACTTCTACAGCTGTTCAAACATGCCCCCACCCTATTTCCCCTTTATGGACACATCCCCTGGTGATGACATTTCTAGATTCCCCAGAGATATCCACAGCACAGCCCTCTCCCCCAGATGGTAATGCCCATCCCTTCCTGCCTCTCCATCAGGCACATGAGTCACTAAGTGATCACAGGTTGCCTGGGCCATAGTCAGAGCTTTATCCCTCTATGTCCCCAGAGATGTACACATATGAACATGTGATGTGGAAGGTACATGGGAAGTCTGATACACATACACCAATATAATTTAGTATGCTTACCTGGTAAACATAGGAAATCAATAAATAAATGCAACCATGGCAGCTATAGTTTTTGAAACTAGCCACATCACACTTGCCTTCCTCTTACCAATCTCCTTCACATCTCCAGTTTTGCTATTCTCACCCTGGATGCAAAGAGAACATAACCACTGTTTCTTCAAATGAGCTTGATTTTCTCTGCTTTAAGCTTTGTGGAATCAGAAACCCAAGTCTCTCTGGAAAAGGTACAAGATGGTTTGCAATTAGTCTTGTATATGGCTTAAGCAACCATTTTCTGACTATACTTATTAAAATCTCCCTCTCCCCCATGTAGTTATCTTGACTACCGGCTCAATAGGCATGCTAAAGAGCAAGCTGTCAAATCGAAGTATTCCAGTCCACTGGAGAAGTCATCCATTACTGTAATGGTATCGGCATGGACTAAAGCTTTACATGTTCTGCATTGCTTGGCTTATTTTCCAGTGCAGACTCTTGAAAATGAACATCGACATTTTTTCAAATAATATATATTTTCCAGCTGAATCCATCCCTCTGCATTCCCTAGTGCATTCTTTCTTAAGGCAGAAATAACAACATAACACCTGCTGTTGCTTTTGTATTTACCAGCTAATATCAGGGAACTACAAAGTACTTAACAAATTTAGAACTACTTCTAGCTTCAGCTCATACCATAGTCCCAGTATTTTTAACATTATTATGGACTATGTAGGAAAATGTCAAAAGCAAAGGTTAAAATTATTTGATTAAGGGATAAAATTTGTACTTGAGTCATAAGAGGCCTCGGAATGGTGTACTGCTGTTCTCCAGTATAAAGTATTCCCTCCTACAGATCACTGATTTGCTGAATTTATCTGAACGTCACCCAATAGCTGTTACTTTATCTTCTTGGTACATTCAAGATTCATTTATTTCACATTCCTGGATGAAAGATGGGTACTACTGGGATGAAATTCTTGTTCACTTGCAAATGGTGAGCAACAGCTGCAAGAAAACATGACTCATATTAATTGGTTAACGTGGAGGGAAAAAAATCTACTCTTTTTCAGTGATGAATGTCTATGTGATTACAACAACACAATCTGTATTTACAGATGTCTACAATTAAAAGAACATAGTCTGTGTTCTTTGAAAAATGTTGTTGATCAAAGTAATTGCTTGTTTGCTCCATGATGACTGATTACCAAAATGGCACAGTTCATATTTCCTGGTACTCCTTTTCTAAATTTAGCAGCATCGTTCGTGTTCCGCAATGTACTTTTTGTGATGGGGACTCATTTGCTCTATATATCACTGACACCAGTGATCTGAATGCAAACCCAGCAGTGTCCATTTTTCGTACTGTTTTTTTTATCAGGAAAGCAGAGGAAAAGGCAGCGAGCATAGCTTTTACATTTCACTCAGATTTCTGATTGATTTTCCTTGAGGCAGCTTGCAAGTAATAGCATAATTAAAAATACATGAGAAATTGGACTTCACTGGAACAATCAAATCATTTTTGTGATGACTTCTGTTTGTAACTTTATGGAAAATCCTTTAATAATTCAGCTACATCAAATTTTTAATTCAGTATGCAGTTTTCCTTTCTATAAATGCATTTTTTTTCTTCCTACATCCATTTCAATGTCTTTCTTTGGGTCAAGAAAAAATGTTTCAGTTTTAATGAAATAATAATAATAATAAATGTACAAATCATTCTAAAATAAAGTTTACTTTACAAAACAGATCAAAAGAGGAGCACACCTCTTGGACACACGAATGCCATATTTATAATTATGAAGCATGAAATGATCAAATGTAATTCATGTATTTTGCTGCTCTGAGGCAGAAACCAGTTACCATTTCTACAGAATCAGCCTGAAGGTTTCCATACTAAATTACGTTTTATTTTTGTTGAACGTTATCAGCTCTGTAGCAACCAGTAATAAGACTGCATTTTAGCATGATAGTAACTTGGATATCTGGGCCTACTATCTTGAACAAATAACTAAATCAGGATGGTGAGACAGTATCTATGAAGATATTCTCTGCGCAGGTGGAGGGTGACTAACACGTACTGATGCCATGATATGTGTGTCTGATTTTGTTTTAGCAGTGTATATTTTATTTTACAACCTCAGCATCATAAACACTTCTCAGCCCAACACAGTAGGTGTGACCACTGCAACTCTGAATAAATGGTGGAAACAATGTACCTGACAGTACTTGGTTCTTATTTTTATACCATTTGCACTTATACACCTTCTGGCTGAATATGGCATATGCAGTCATAGTTTGTGGCTTGACATTTGACTGTATCACTCTATGAACCTGTAGAAATATGTTTAGTTAGTTACTATGGCAAAGACAGCATAAACTGATGGAGGGGTGAATTGCGGCTTCAGAATCTGACAGCAAAACATGTGTTTGAATAACATGTTAAAGTCTATTTTTAAAACACAGATGCAATAAAAAATTACTGCACTACTATGTATCTCCATAGTTGGTGGCACATTTTAGTGTATTGCCAGTCCTGCACGAATCTCAAAAGTCTGTAGCATTATACAGACATGAACAACCATGCCGGATACCATGTGCACTAATTGGCGTAACTGGATCGCATTGTGTTGAGAAAGAAAATTAACAGAAAAGTCTGACTGTTAGAAATTGTTAAAATGATGCTGCTGGTATGTTGTTTGCATAATGCCCAGTGATATTATAAGTTCTGATATTGTTTTGAAAAAGATTGGAAAGTTTTGCCTGCAGTTCCTTGTAATATATAGCTATACTAGATTTTAGGGGAAAATACTGAAAAGTATGGGACATTGTAAAAAAATGAATAGTGGAATTTATCAGGCAGGGGGTGATTGCTGTTGTAGTTTTTGAGCTCCATTTACTGTAGGTCACCCACTAGGCAGCATAGCTCTTCACTTTTAAGTAAGAAATAGGTAGTCCTCCCCTGCTGGCCTCACAGTGTGTTTGTTGATTTGCTCCCTATATTGCTGTGCGTTCCTAGCATTCCCGAACTACTACAACTACTTTTACTGCACAAAAATCTAACTCTGTGAAACCTAAAACATACCAGGAATTTATGCTGCCCTGAAGAACCAAACACAATTATATCCCTAAACTGCTGTGCATTGCTAGTATTCGCGTCCTGCTACAGCTCCTTTTACTGCACAAAAATTCAGCTCTGTGAAACCTAAAAGATACCAGGAGTTTATGCTGCCATGAAGAACCAAACACAATTATATGTATGTTTCACCACATAAAGGTTATTTTTGACAGATGTATTTTATGATAATCATTAAACTGCTAAACACAAACACCTGACCCAGCAGCAGGGATTTTTTACTCTTGTTTCTTCCTCCTCCAATATTATTGCAGCAGCTTACACATGGTACTGGATTATAGTTTTTCCTCTAGTCCCTATATTAATTTGGTCACCGGACATCTTTTGAATTTTATATCTTCCCTATAGAATCCCTTTCCAACTAAAATACATTTTGTTTCATTTTTTTCCATCATTCTATTTAACCATAGCCCTCTTACTATATACATTTTATTTAGGCTCACAGCTGCCCATACCAAGGTAGTCTCACTAATAGCTACAATAACAATTGTTATAGCTTAATGGACAAATGGATTTACTACTAAGAAGCCAATAGTTCAGAGCAATTGATTATTTTTACTTGCACATACCTGGAATTTGGCTCTTCGCTATACTCGGGCTCATTCCATTCCTCTACCATAACCCGATTCTCACCCACCCCCAGGCTCCTGACCTTTATACCTAACTAGCCACTCCCGGGGCCTCTCTCTGACACCAACCTCAGTTCTGGATATCCGCTCCTCTTCTCATTCTCTTCAGTCCACATCGCCATCTACCTTCACTCCACATCACCTCACTCACACAGTACCCAAACTGTACAATCTCTTACCCCATACCTAATCCCGCCACTCTAACCACAACCTACATAAAGTATAGCCACACCTAAATCCCTACTCACTCCTGTAAAGATGCCTACTAAAACTTCACAGTACAGCAACACTTTGTCCAAGCAAAATGTGGCCCTGACCTTTACATTAATAATAAGCCTCACCATCACCTCACACTTAACCTCCCACCACTACTCTAGCAGCTCAAAATTTCAGACTAAATCCCCTACCAGCCCTACCCATTCACAGGACAAACCAGCCTTTTCAGTAATATCGCCTATTTACATCTCAAATCTTGACCTTGCCACAATCAAAGTGACCCCACACCAACTAAACAGCCACATTTCCTCAAAATATAACAAGTCTATAATCAAATGTCTAAAAACTATAATCCAAATAGCATCCCGAATCATACTTAGTGGAGATGTACACCCAAACCCTTGCTCTACAAGCAGTAACAACCTCCCCTGTTACCAAACAAATAACATTCTAACCTTCCCCAGGAAATCAGCAGATCTTCTTATACTCAGCATAAACAGAAGGAGCACACTGAATGAAATCCCAGAGCTACATGCTACCCTAGCCCTCTAGTCCCCCAACATAGTCCTCCTCACAGAGACCTGGCTAAAACCACTAAACAATAATAATGACTTTGTTCAACCTGGTTACAATGTTCTTAGACAAGACAGAATATCCAAAAGAGGAAGAGGCATTCCTCTCCTCTTCAAAAACAACCTGATCATTGAATTGTTAGCCAATGAACAACCCAAGTTTAATAATGCAAAAACTATGTTCACTAAGCAGAAAATCAACTAAAAAAACACTTACATACAAACTGGTACCTATATACCCTGGCAATAACACAGTAGAATCCATTCTAGACTGGACATCCCAAAAGTTTCCCCAAGAAACAATCATACTAGATGATGTTAATATCGACTGATCCTCCTGTAACTTGTTCTACCCCACTTACCACATTAACCTATATGGTTTCACTCAGTTAATAAAAACCACAACACTAGTAGATAAGGCATCAAAAATGGACCACAACCTAGACTGGATCTTTACTAACAGACCATCTCAATCTTACCTCTCAGACTCCCTCCCAGACACCCTCAGCGACTACTTTTCCACCTTTATAATTAGACACCAAGTGACTATTAAAATCCTCCATCCTCCAAGAAATCTGGTACACAAAGAATTTCAAAACCCATTACTTCATATCTGCACTTAATCAATGCAACTGGAGACCAGTCTCATCTCCCCCCCCCCCCAAAAGTGCATAGACTACTTCAATAATGCTTTTCTAAGTATTCTAAATCATCTTGCTCCTTTCAGAACTGTCAGAACTAAATCCATCTATGCCCCCTGGCTAACCAGAGATACCCGTCTGCTACTAAAGCAAATAAATAAAGCATGAGACTCTTGAAGTCAAAATAAAACTCAAACTAATAGACAGGCATCAATAAAAACTTCTCACACGAAAAAACTTGGTAAAAGAAAATATGAGCCAGCTTCAGGAACACAAAAACACTATTTATTAATGTGAGCACTTTTGTTAGAGAAAATGCTCCAACTTCTTCAGACAAAACCTAAGACAACAGGAAATACTTTATATAGTGTTAAAAGCAATAAATCAATCAAACAATCAATCAAATTGGTATTTATCATTGTAAAACAAGTCGTGGGCCAATAAAAACATGGGTAAGATGGGTTTAGTAAAAAATGTACATAAGTAATATTACTAAAAGAAAGAAATATATATATATATATATATATATATATATATATATATATATATATATATATATATATACACAACTCCATTGTAAAATATTAAACATGCATGAAAAAGAAGAGACGCATATAAATATAAAAAACTATGATGGGAGAAACATCGAATATGTGTATATATGTACAAGTACTCAAAATGCTGAAAATTACTTACTATTGGCTACCAGATAAGAGCTTTTATTTTGAGCAAACATTTAATGGATAAAGATTCATTTAATCCTGGTGGAATATAGGCTGATGTGCGAATTCTCTCATTATATTTTACATATAGTAATGGGAGTCTCTATGTACATATATTTACAAAAAAGTTAAGGAATTGACAGTAATTATAAACCTAGTAGTTTGCTATATATACATTTATATATATATATATATATATATATATATATATATATATATACATTTATATATATATAATTTTTTATGTATATTTTGTATCTTGTATATATTGTCATATGTTGCTACATCAAGTAGGGGCTTTAGGTTTTACTTAGCGGTCCTATTTATTTATTTATGTACTTGGTTTGAATTTGACCTTTTTAGATAGCATAGTTTTATAAAGTGTTTCCTGTTGTCTTAGATTTTGTCTGAAGAAGTTGGAGCATTTTCTCTAACGAAAGAGTTCACATTACTAAATAGTGTTTTTGCGTTCCTGAAGCTGGCTCGTATTTTCTTTTAATAGATAGGCATACCAGGAACTAAGGAACAAAGCCAAAAACAGATTAGGACAGACAAAAGGAACCACTATATAGGCATTCAAACCAAAGAAATTACCACAAAAAATTTTAGGCTGCCATTAATAAAATCCTACAACCAGGCGAGACCAGTATTCCACCCCCTAACATTGACACTAACACCAATAACATTGCCACCCAATTCAACGAGCATTTAACCAGATCTATCCTAGCCCTCACCAATAATAGTTCTCCCACTTCACATCCAAAGCTATCTTCTGTACCAGCAGACCAAAACCTCTTCTCCTTACAGCCTGCCCCAGCTAGCACAATATATAAATACCTAAAACTCACAACCCTGGCTGGTGACAAATTATCTGCAGAATATCTAAAGATCGCAGCCAAAGCCATCTCTTACCCAGTCTCCATGATCATTAACTGCTCTTTATCAGTACAACACATTCCTTCTCCATGAAAAATTTCACATATAATACCACTCCACAAAGGAGGTAACTCTGTGGAACTATCTAATTACTATCCATTTGCCATTCTATCCCCCTTATCTAAAATCTTTGAAAAAATGTATACATTCCCAAATAATGCACTCTCACTAATAAATTGCTAACCAACACCCAGCATGGATTCCACCCCAATCACAGTACTACCACAGCCCTTATTAGCTTTACCAACACAGTAAACCAACATTAAAACAATGGTAACCTAGCATCCACTGTATTCCTAGATCTCTCCAAGGCCTTCAATACTGTCTCCCATCCCAAACTTCTTTCTGCTCTCTCCGATCTTAATCTAAGCCACTCCACACTAGCATGGTTTCAAAAATATCTAACCAACCACCAACAACCAGTAAAATGGCAAAACTCCTTATCTCCTCTCCTACTTTTCACCCTAGGGGTCCCCCAAGGATCCATTCTTAGACCCCTTCTTTTCAACATATTCACCAATTCCACAAAGCTACCTGACATGCCACTCTAGTCCAGTACGCTGATGACTCCACTCTAATCTGCTCTGCCTCATAACCCCCTCAACTTCAGGAATTGGCACAAGAGTCCTTTACTGCTGTTGAAACCCGGTTAGCCAACTCTCAGCTAATGCTTAATCCCAGTAAAACACAGCTAATGGAATTCTATCCCACTAGAGCTTTAGACCCCCATGCTACCATTCACAATATTCCCAGCTAATAACACCCCTATCACACCTGTCCAACACATCAAACTTTTTGGGGTTATCATAGATCACATCATGAAATTCGATATGCACATTGCACAGACAATAAAGAAAGTCCATAAAAAACTCAGAACCCTATATGACAGTAAAGGCACCATTGCAATAACCCACCTACTGTCCACACTCATCTATGCCACCCCCATACTCATCTTACTAAACAAAGCAGACTTACACAAACTAAACACCTGCTGTAATAAAATAGCTAGGTTTGCTACTGACCCACCCTTTGGGACACATCACTGCATAGCAACCAATCAACTATCCTGGCTAGACTTACCCAACTGCTCACATATAACCAGCTTACAATAGCCCACCAGATCCTATATTACCCCAATACTATTCCTGCTTTTCAAGGTCTACTTAATAACTACTCTAACAAATGCCTATTAAGATCCCCCAGTGAAGCACCGGTTGACATAGGCAAAAGCAACAATAGCTCTGGGGACTCCTTATTTTCCATTTCTGTTGCAAAAGCATGGAATACCATCCCTGCAGATATTAGGACCAGTGAAAACAAAAATAATTTCAAAAATTCTTCTAGTCCCATTTACATAGCTCTTGATTATGTAATTGTTCTGACCATGGGTAGCTTCACTTAATTAGAACATCTCATACTTTAACCTTCTATGTAAGCTTGCAGCAACTCCTTTCTATACTCTTAATTAATGTGCGTTTACTGTACTAGTCACTGATGAATGTAACCAAATGACCAAACAAAATGTCCTTTTAACTGTATTGTTTATTGTAACACACTGTGCTCCTTATAGTATATTAACGTTTTGACTCTGTACTGTACTTTATTAACATGTGTATTGTGTTTACTGTATTTGCTGTACTAATCTGTGTGGAGATTTTCTCCCCAGGCCTCCACTGAAAATGGGATCCATGCCCAAATGTAACATAAATAAATAAATAATTGCTCACTGACTCTAAAATCATTATATGAAAATAACTGAAAAGAGACTGGCCTACAGCACAGATGCTTGACACTTGAAATCAACAAATCAGCAGAACAATTTTATCTCATCCACTCTCTGCATTCTCAATACGGAGGCTGTGTTTTCACACCCCCTACTTTTATAAATCCAAGGTTGCCATTGCCTTTAGAGGACAAAGAACATTCGGAAAACCTGTTCTGCATTGTATTGCCCACTTTAGATAAAATAGGCTTACTAAATTCTGGCTACAGGAATTTGACTGTAAGAAATGGAACAGTTGTCCTTTACTTCTTCACTTTTATCTGAGCTTGAAAGAGCCTATACCAAGCCCCGTGTTGTCACAGCAAGATCTTAGTCTCATTAATTTGTTCCTGCTTACATAGAGAGATGAGAGGGTCTGGCATGCAACAAAAAGGTATGGACAGTTTGTGCAGTCAAGGATGATTAGGGTATCTTCCTCATTAATCATCACTTGGAAATGAAATTGGGAGACTTCAGGTGTTGTGGGAAGCTGCATGCTTTTACAGATATTTATACTAAGTACCTGTATAATTCAAATATGGAATAGGCTCAGTCTGAAAAAAAAAACATTAGAGTTAGAAGCATTACATATGTTGTACATTGTTTCTGAGTTTGAATATTAGCTGTTACTGCTAATCAACTGGTCTTTCTCATCAAACAGAGAACAGCATATGTTGGGGACAGATAAGACTATAGCTAGGTCTTGCTATTGGAAGCAGAAAACTCCACAGAGAATGTGTGAAATGATTGCTGTCCCAGTGCAACTGCAACACTAAACTGCTGTGCTTGTATTCTCCACTAAGCTTTGGATACAGCCTCAGGAGATGGGTCTCAGTGCAGCACCAGCTGAAGAAAATGCTGCCTGACTGGGTTACAGCAGCCTCTGCTTTAGCCTGGAGGAACTTAACCCTATCGTAGAGGGAGCACTATACTCTAATGATGGATATAAGGGGATGAAGTAAATGGTCTGTATATGAAGCCCCTACCTGGATTATTTGATGGGTGATGCCTGTTAGATGAAATCTCTGCTCTGAGTGTACTAGTCTGAAAGTAATAGACCTAACAAAGGTACATATCAGACAGTAGAAAACATGACTGGAACCGTAACTTTAATTATCGTCAGCTGTTTATAACTCTATCTGGTTTTCTTATCTTCCAGTCCCGTTGTTACTGGCACTGGTTGATAGTGTTGCAATGTATGTGCAATCATGCATTTAGATTACCTAAACTCACAGTCACAGCCCAGAAATGAGGAATCAGCACTTGTTATAATCAGATAAGAAAAGAATTCTGACATTGTCATACATAGACTGAAGGAGACAAGGCAACATTTAAAAAACATTGTATTGTGAGTAGAAGGCCATACAAAGGTGTGAATGTCACATGGTAGATCGTTAATGAACTTCTGAGTTCATTAATGATTTATTAGTGATGCCTTCTGTCTCTGTTTAATATATTATCACCTGTGTTCATTGAGGATCTTACTATGAGATAAGTATTTCAGAGGTAAGTGATACCATATGTTATCGCTTACCGTGCGAGAAGTATTTCAAAGGTAAGTGATACCATATGTTATCACTTACTGTGAGAGAAGAAGTATTTCAGAGGTAAGTGATACCATATGTTATCACTTACTGTGAGATAAGTATTTCAGAGGTAAGTGATACCATATGTTATCACTTACTGTGAGAGAAGGATTTCAGAGGTGATAATGTAAGGGTATTCTTAACTTCTTTGGTTCCTTGGTTCCATATACTGATGTGAATGGTCCTGGCAATGCTCATGACTTTACTTAAGCCTTTTGTTTTCCCCACACTCCATAGTGCTGGAATCAGTTGCATACTACTATATTCAGAAATTATATTGGTTCAAGCCTTGGTTGCATACTACTATATTCAAAGATGATATTGGTTCAAGCCTCATTTGCATACTCCTATATTCAAAGATGATATTGGTTCAAGCCTCAGTTGAGTGCTCCTGTATGCAAATATGATATTGGTTCAAGTCTCAGTTGCATGCTTCTATATTCAAAGATGATATTGGTTCAAGCCAATTCCCAATTCCTATTACCATTCAGATGATTCCTCAAAAAGCAGTAAGACTTTATGATAGTTTCAATGCAGATTCATTAACCAATATTGATTTTATAAAATGACAATGTCAGAATTAACTCAGGTGACTGATTTTACTCATGTTTTTATTTGTCACCTTACTAGTAGCATCAGTGTTAAACTTATGAGGTCACAGGCCTTCCCTGCAGACATCTCTTAATTTTAAGACAGTTATCACCCAAAGACATTCACATTCAGGTTGAGATTTGTCCTTGTCTGACTGATATAGACAGGGAATGTGAATTTTGATAAAAAGAACAAAGCTGCTGCCAGGAATAGGATACTAAAAGCTGTAAAGACCTACATTTTAGGGAAGTGTTAGGACCAAAGGAGGGAAGCAGCCTGAGATGGAGATCAAAGCAGTAAAAATGGTGGAAGTCTAAAAAGTTTCAATTGTTATAATGTCCAACAAAAAGCACTGAGGAAGAGATAATAGAAATAGAAACCTCCAAAGAGGTTAAACTCCTGTATCATTCTCAACATGGTTTTAGGAAAGGTTATGGCAACCTCAGTGTACTCTGTCAAGTTACTGCTGCCATTTTCTCTCTTAATTGGGTTTCTAATAGCATGACATGAATGGGCCTCATCCTTGAGTCAGGGTATGATTACTGTCAAATAAATTAGTATTGCTTTACTCTGATGTTTACCAAGAGCGCTCTTCTCAGTACCTGCAGTGTATACAGAATTGCCTCCTTCTGTTATTCATATGGTGTTATAAGTACTGGTAGCATATTTAAGTACATTTAAAATTCTTATTTATTAGCCCTATTGCTCCTACTATTAATGGAATTGTCTGGGTGTCTTTATCCCATATCACTCATTTTCTGCCTGCATATCATGGTATTTTATGGCATTGTGTCACTCAGTACACAGGGCACTATAATCGCTAGGTGTAGCCATAGCAATAATTAATGATACTTTTGTCTGTTTTTATTACTACATCTGTTTTTCTTGCTTCTGTTTTCATAATTGTTGATTTTGGATGACGTCATGTGGTCAGCAGTTCTTCACTGTCAGTAATGCTTAATTATTCATGTTTCTAATGCTTTTCAGCTATTTGTATATTGTGGTGTTTGCAGACTCCTCAGTTCAAAAGTCTTGCCACATTTTGTATTTTTTTAGTATACCGACCTGAGAGTATTACAACCAGCAAGTAGATGTGCCACTATTTATATGTTCCAGTACTTTATATATTTTTTGCCAGTTTGCATCATAATCACGTATAAGTTTGGATTTCTGATATTCCTGCTGAGTATTATTGACTCGGATGAGCCTTAAACAGAACCCGCATTTGTCATTATCTCCCATTTTTTTTCTATAGAATTTGCATACCACCATAAATGTAGCCCACTGCATTGAGCTGCCATTTTTAGTCATTTATGTTTTAGTTTAAATTTACCTGTCCTTAACCAATTGTGTGTGACATTTTGATCAACATGTGGTTGCTCCAGAACTCTGTGCTTGTTACTGTAATTCTGAACATTCTAGTTGTCCATCCTTTGCTTCCTGTTCTTTTCTCTATATTCATTCATAGGTTCATATATTCACAGGTAAGTTCCAGGCTAGCTACCCAATACCCATGCAGAGCACTTTAAGCCTAGCCAGTTTCCTTTCTTGGACTCAAATAATCTATCCCATTTGCTTATAGATTGGCCTTACCCATTCCATGATCAATAATTATATATTACCCATAATGAGAATAACATGAATCATACTGTAGATAATTTGAGGGGACCCATGCATGGAATAAAACATTTAGGAGCAGCCCCTGTCCATTAGTAGTAGAGAGGGCTGTCCTCGGGTAAATTTTCTGTTTCCCATCCACAGATCTATGTTGCATTTGAATATGGATTTGATGAACTTTGCTTTATGTGGCTGGGGATCCTGTTCCATAGCAGTGGTATCCTCTGCAAAATATATCTGTCTCCAAATTGTTCTGTAGATCTTGCAGAAGATGTTTAAATCCTTTCACTGAGTATTTCTGATTCCATTTAATTTGCTGACTAAATCCATAAGTAATGGGTAGTAGGATGCCTTGTATGCCAGACACAGGTCACCACTTAGCAGTCTGTAGGATACCAAGTATAGTGACAGGGCTTTGAGTCGGCCCATGTGAGACATGTTGTTTAGACTTTTTATCCTTTTAGTAAGACATCTCTGTGGACATTCCAGTTGTATATCTCTGGACAGATACATGCCAAACAGAGCATTATATTCTATGACTGGCCTAATAACAGCTGAGTAAAGGGGACAATAACATCCCTAGGTCTAAACAGAATCCCTTTTGTTTGTAAGTTGTGCAGTATATAAGGACTTTCTTCAACAATAGACACATTCCTTTTTTGCTTTTTTTTTTTTTTGTCACTGACTGACTGTTATCTGCTTCTGGTTTGATTTTTTTCACTCATTTCTGAAACACTTTTGCTAATCTGAGCAAAGCTGCCTTCTTCTACTAGCTTTCTTCATAGTTAAACATGTTCATTGAGTTTGGATCTGATGATGTCACCCAATATGTATACAGGCCCGGTAATTGCAGAACTATACATAAAGTTAATTTCAAGGAAGTCTAGGATATACAATCTTACCATGCACTGCTATTATATGTCATTTAATATGCATGAAACATTTTTCCTGTTTTTTTTCTGCAAATGATCCAGTGCTTTCTGAGACTAGTCAATCATTCCAAAGCTGGAAATTAGAAGAGGAAGTTTATGCCTAAATGCCAAGGCAATTTTCTTCTTATCTCGGTATTCCTTACTAAGCTTTGTTTTCATTTGTTCATGTTTTATTGCCAACCCTTCATCTCTTCATAAATATTTATACAGACCCTTCTGTTCAAGTTACTTTATATCACATTCCTGTCCCAGGCTGATATTTTCTTGATACATCAGTTTTCCTGCTATAACTGTTGCTTTTGCACAGGAGACTTCTTTGTGGATTTGAAGAAGGCCTTTAGTATTGAGGAGTTTATTTATTTATTTATGTATTAATTTATTTACTCCAGTGACTTAGTTAGTTACTTACTTAAGTACCTGATTCTGCTTGTTTACTGGGAACATCTGGGCAAGAACACCTTTTCAATGGAATCCCAGGGGAAAAGCTCCATAATACAATTGTTTAAGAATATAGAACACACAAGATTCACACATTAGAAACATAGTACAATCCATTAACTGTACAGTTTTCCATACACTCAATAAGTATGAGGAACTTCTGTAATATAGCATTTTAGAACATAATCAGTATGAAACATAGCAATTCCTATATTAGTACATTAGAACAATCCATTATACAATGAATAAACTCACAAATAGTCATAGTTTTCCACAGCTGGAACAAACACAAGTAAGATAAAAATCAAAATAGAATTTATTTACAACTTCCTGGTAGTCATAGTATACACATTCACGTGTGGCAATACTTTATATATTTTTGTAAGTTCACACCATAAGCACATACACGTTTGAATTTCTGGTATTTTTACTGACTATTATTAACTCCACTGAGCCATGCGCAGATTAGTCAAAGAGTGATAGACAGGAGGTTGGGTATGTCGGGTATAGCAGACAGAAAAGAAGTTAAAGAAAGAGGAAGCAAGTAGGAAAGAAACAGCAAAGGATCATGCTTTGTTCTTATATAAACTTCATGACTTGTTTTAAGATATATTATTCAAAAAAGGAGACGCTACAGCAAACTGTGATCAATACTATTAGACAAAAAAGAAAAAAGAAAAACAGCAGACACGTTCACAGATTTAATAGAATAAAACAACAAAGTTTTCAGGTTTCCCCTTCATCAGTGTATAAAATCAAATTTTTTAAGAATCTGTATATAAAAAAGACACAACACAGCCAACCAGTAACAAATAAGAAGCAATAAAATAATTAAATAATTAATCAATTAGTGTAGCATCATTTGGTGCCTTCTGTGTGGAGTCTACATGTCCTCCCTGTGGTCAAGTGGCATTCGAAAGACATGCGTGAATAGGCATGCCTTCCTTAAAGGTTGGACATCGGGCTGGCACCTTGGCACCATATAAATCTACTGCCAGAGTTCTGAAAAGCTGAAAGAAGAAGAAGAAGTGTAGCATCATTTGTTTCATTCAAGCCTGGTAACTTATCCGATATTGTGGATTTTAGGAGTTTAGAATAGAATAAGTTACCAGAATGGAATGGGATAACTGAACTGGTCAATTACAAAGAAAGGAAATAAAAATACAAAAACCTGGATGTTCACCGCAACGTTTAATGGTCCTACGATGTACAAAGCTTTCGAGTAAAACTCTTTCTCAATGTATAAAATCATCAGCAAGACATGCCATTTTTTTTAAAAAAACAATTCAACCAATCCGCTCACTTAATCAATTAACTTAATTAAACGAAACGTGCCTTATCTCTTAGATATATAGCCATTAAATACATATAATAAATACATAAAAAATATACATATAAAATATATATGCATATATACCATATAAATTAACACATACATAAAATATATTGACTAAAAGACTTAAACTAATTCATGTCTTTCTTTTAAAACAGGTTTAATACTAGTGGCAGAATTAAGTCCTGTATAATGGTCTGCTCGAAAGAAATTAATTCACATATATTCCATTAGTTCAGTTCCATTCACTTGATCCTCACCTTTAGGGTTCTGATGAATTACTTGTAAAATTCTAAACTTAAATTTGTGTGTTAAATCATTACTATACACATGTTTGGCTAGGGCATTTGTTAAAATATTTCTTTGTATATCTGATAAATGTTGACTGATTCTATCCTTTAATTTTTGATTGGTCTTTCCTATATAGAAACAGTTAAATTGGATGCAGTTAGCAAAATATACCACATTTATTGTATTACATGTGCCTCTAGCCCTAAATTCAATTGGTTTCCCATTTAAAGGGTGTATAAAGGAATTGTCCGTGTTGATATCACTGCAATGTATACAATTCAAACAAGGCATTGTCCCTAAACTTCCCACAGATGTCTTAGTGGCTTTCTTCCTATTAACATCTTTATAACATAACAACTGATTATTTTCTCTTTTATATATGAAACTTGGTCTAATACCTATCAATTCATTAATTTCTTGGTTGGATGTCAATATAGTCCAATTCTTCTTAAAAATTTTCTGCATAGTATCTGAATGTCTATTATATTTCATTATATAATGAATTCTACTTTTGTAGTTAGATTTTATATTAGGAGTGGTGGATTCCTCATTTGACCTCAATATATAAGGTTTAGCTACAGTCCCCCTCATGGACATCACTTCTTTCTTTGATTGTTCAATCACATTTTTATTATAACCTCTACTGGCAAAATCTGTTGCTATCTCATCCATTTCCCAAAAGAATGTATCATCTTTCATGCTCAGCCTACTAGCTCGCGTAAACTGGCTTTTCACCACTCCCCTAAATGTGTGCTAAGGATGCATACTGGTGGAATGAACATATTTTGATACCTGGACATTTTTCCTATGTATAGCAGTGTCTAGTGTGTTATATTCTTTCCATACAATAATATTCAAAAAACATATGCATTCAAATGAATATTTCAAATCAAACAATAAAAAATCAGTACTGGTTTCAAGATATTCTTTGTAAGGAACTAATTCTCCATTACTGTTATTCCATAACAAAAAAATGTCATCCATAAAACGTTTGTATAAAACTAAATTAGTATTCCTAAAGTTAACTGAGGTATCATAATAAATATATTCTTCTTCCCATCTAGTTAATACCATATTTGCATAGATATTAGTGACAGGGGTCCCCATTGCAACCCCTTGCTTCTGATGGAAACAGCTGTCACCAAAACTAAACACATTATTCTCTAAAACACATTATAACATTTGACATAATAACTGAATTTTAGATGAAGAAAATCCACTGTGTATACTTAGAAATTCGCTAATTGCTTCAATACCATATGAATTTGGAATTACAATAAAAATAGATCTTATGTTCATCGTTACAAGCCAGGTATTAGTAATTTCATTATTCATGCACCGTTCCTTTAATGAGAGCAGAAAATCACCAGTATCTTTGATAAAACTACGACTGAACCAAAGAAGGGGAGATAATTGCTTATCTAAATACTTTGAAATGGGAACATTAATCCATTTACTACCAGAGACTATAGGACTCATAGGAGGTGAACTAAGATATTTATGAATTTTAGGTAAACCATATATAAATGGAGTAACAGGGTTGGCTAGATATAAATAGTTGTATGTTTCAGAGCTGATACTAGTTTCCATTAATAAATCATACAGGAAGCCTTTCACTTTACCTATAACCTTATTGACATACAAGGTATTAACTAAAACAAACATCTGACCATCAGGTAAGAATTCATTAATACTACTCATATAGTGAGAAGTGTTCATTAGAACAATCATACCACCCTTATCTGCAGGTTTAATAATCAAATTCTCATTCATAAGTAAAGAAGTAAATGCATGTCTTTCACCATTCATAAGGTTAAAAAGCATCTAGTTTTCTGTTTAAAGAAAGCATCATATATATCTTGTTTACACATATCGGTAAATGCTTTTATTATAGGAGCACTGTGTGGAATAAAAGTACTAGCACGCTTAAGCAACGAATCAGTAGGTGTATTACCCTTAAATAAAAGTTTCAGATCCAAGCATCTGGCAAAGAGTCTTAAATCAGTCAGCAAATCAGTTACATCGCCAGATGTGGCAGGTACAAATGAAAGCCCTTTCGCTAACAGTTGCTTCTCATTTTCATTCAAAATGTAATCTGAAAGATTCAGTACATTTGTCTGTTGATTTACTAATGTATCAGTTCTTAATAAAGTTACTTCATCAGCTCCTTGTACTGAGGTTTCTGCCCTACCTTGGAATATAAATTCTTGTGGCTGTTCTCGTCCTCCATTTCATTTCTTCCTCGTTTCCTGCTCATGCTTCTTTCTCTCACTGCAATGGGCTGTTGTAGTGAGAAGCGTATTTGGGCTAAAATATTATTACATTGGGGGACCTTTTATTGTATCATTGTTCTTTTGTAGTTGGTCGAACGGCTGTAAAGAAATAAATGTATCCATTTCTGAAGGATTTTCTCTACATTTCGCCTGCTCGGTACTGGTAGGCGGGGCTGCCTCAATGTTATTCAGTAATTGGCAGCCTTCCTTGACAACACAGCCATTCACATTATTAATGTTCTCTAATTCGGATTGGTTAATATGGAAGGTGTTGTCTCCATTACAGTCTCTGATTGGTTAAGCATACTAGGTCTCTTCATTTCAACCGGTTGAGATAGTTTAGGCCAGAATAAAATGTTTGTTATTATTAAAGTCATTGATATCTCGGGTTAATTTACATTTTTTAGTAGCTATTAACCCATCTTCAAATGTTTTAAGCTGTTGTAACAAACAATCATAATCACTCATAACTGCTGTGAAGTCGGGCGATTGAGTCACACTAATCACTAGTGCTTGAATTTCTTTTATTAAGTCAGTTTCTTCCTTGCTAAAGAAGTCATTCATTAACTTCATATATTGTGCACTAAACTGTAGATTAAACTCCTGCCATTTCAGAAGCAAACCAGGATATTTATTTCCATAGGTCAGCATTTTTATTATTCTGAGTCCCCTAAGTACTATGCCAAGTTGCAAATAAACATTAAAACTGAGCCTTTGCCATTGCAATCTTTTGTATTGTTCTGTTTTTAAATTTCAAGGTTTTCAAATTTTGTTGTAACTTGTTTATCTCACTAATATTAGTTGTCAATGCTACATTAGCTAAGGTAGATGAATTACCTCCATCAGCAGCAGTAACATAAATATCAAACAATGGATTCTTTTACACCTTCAGGAAACCATGAATCCTCTCCATTCTGCTTGAGGTGCACTGGCAACATGAACCTGAGCAGTTGTAGTGAGTGAATAATCAGATTGGCCTTCCATTAGACAGTAGCGTGCTGTAAGGTGCTGAAAAGTCCAAACAATAAGAAAGCACAAAAGCACCTTCCAGCCAAAGAACTTCAAGTAATAGCGTAAAACGAAAATACAAAAACCTGGATGTTCACCGCAACATTTAATGGTCATGCAACGTACAAAGCTTTTGAGTAAAACTCTTTCTCAATGTATAAAATCATCAGCAAGACATGCCATTTTTTAAAAAACAATTCAACCAATCCACTCACATAATCAATTAACTTAATTAACTGTATTAAAGTGCCCTATCTCTTAGCTGTATAGCCATTAAATACATATGATAAATACGTAAAAAATATACATATAAAATATATATGCATATATACAATATAAACTAACACATACAGAAAATATATTGACTAAAAGACAAACTAATTCATGTCTTTCTTTTAAAACAGTTTTAATACTAGCGGCAGAATTAAGCCCTGGATAATGGTCTGCTTGAAAGAAATTAATCCACTTATATTCCATTAGTTCAGTTCTATTAAGTAGAACCCCACCTTTAGGGTTCTGATGAATTCTAAACTTAAATTTGTGTGTTAAATCATTACTATACACGTTTGGCTAGGGCATTTGTTAAAATATTTCTTTGTATATCTGATAAATGTGGACTGAGTCTATCCTTTAATTTTTGATTGGTCTTTCCTATATAGATACAGTTACATTGGATGTAGTTAGCAAAATATACCACATTTATTGTGTTACATGTGCCCCTAGCCCTAAATTCAAATGGTTTCCGATTTAAAGGGTGTATAAAGGAATTTTCCGTGTTGATATCACTACAGTGTATACAATTCAAACAAGACATTGTCCCTAATCTTACCACGGATGTCTTATTGACTTTCTTCATATTAACATCTTTATAACATAACAATTGTTTAAGATTATTTTCTCTTTTATATATGAAACTTGGTCTTATACCTATCAAGTTATTAATTTCTTGTTGGATGTCAATATAGTCCAATTCTTCTTAATAATTTTCTGCATAGTATCTGAATGTCTATTATATTTCATTATATAATTACTTCTACTATTGTAGTTAAATTTTATATTAGGAGTGGTGGATTCCTCATTTGATCTCAATATATAAGGTTTAGCTACAGTCCTCCTCATGGACATCACTTCTTTTTAGATTGTTCAATCACATTTTTATTATAACCTCTACTGGCAAAATCTGTTGCCATCTCATCCATTTCCTGAAAGAATGTATCATCCTTCATGCTCAGCCTACTAGCTCCATAAGCTGGCTTTTCATTTCACCACTCCCCTAAATATGTGCTTAGGATGCATACTTGTGGAATGAACATATTTTGATACCTGGACATTTTTCCTATGCATAGCAGTGGCTAGTATGTTATTTTCCTTCGATATAATAATATCCAAAAAACATATGCATTCAAATGAATATTTCAAATCAAACAATACAAAATCAGTAGTGGTTTCAAGATATTCTTTGTAAGTAACTAATTGTCCATCACTATTATTCCATAACAAAAAATATCAACCACAAAACGTTTGTATAAAACTAAATTAGTATTCCTAAAGTTAACTGCGGTATCATAATAAATATATTCTTCTTCCCATCTACTTAATACCATATTTGCATAGGTATAAATGACAGGGGTCCCCAACAAAACCTCTTGTATTTGATGGAAATAGCTGTCACCAAAACTAAACACCAAAGAAGTCTGCCAATTGCTGAATAACATTGAGGTAGCCCCGCCTACCTGTGCTGAGCAGGAGAAATGTGGAGAAAATCCTTCAGAAATGGATACATTTCTTTCTTTACAGCCGTTCGACCAACTACAAAAGAACAATGATACAATAAAAGGTCCCCAATGTAATAATGTTTTAGCCCAAACACGCTTCTCACTACAACAGCCCATTGCAGTGAGAGAAAGGAGCATGAGCAGGAAAAGAGGAAGAAATGGAATGGAGGATGAGAACAGCCACAAGAAGTTATATTCAGGGGCGGAGCCTAGATGGCCAACTGGTAACAGCTTTTCTCTTGAACTCCACATCAGTTACTAGAAAACAGGGGAATTATTAATTAAAATTCTGTCATCTACCATCTAAAAGTTGAATAATCTGTTCTAGAACCTATAATCTACTAGATATTCAACTTTGAAGAGCATTCTTAAAGATTTTCCTGTCAAATTTCATGATTATCTACCTGAACAGAGATGAGCAACTCAAAAGCTTCACATTCTGACTCTTCAGTAAAAAAAAGAGATCCAGTCTATATCTGCCACTCTTCACGAATTATCTTTAAAGATGGACAGATTCACTGATAATCTTGAAAACTAAAAGGTAAACTGTCAACAACAAACAGATGTTTTAAAGGAAATTCTCCAGGAACAACAATCTAAAATTCTGGACATTGAAACTTCTCTGAGTGACATAGATGGAAGGTTAAAAGAAGATGAATCTCACTATGAACTTATATTGCAATAAAATAAGTAGCTGATAAATAAAGTAGGTGATGTTGAAAATATAAAAAGGAGAACTAATATCAGAATTTTTGGTGTTCCTGAGAAGACAGAAGGAGAAGACATCATCTCTTTTCTAAGTGATGGCTTCCTGAAATTTTGGACTTAAAAGAAAGTCTGTCCTAAGGAATTGAAAGAGCGCACAGAGCTATTGGAAAACCTATTCCTTCTTCTCCTAATGCTTCCCCAAAGTCAGTAGTTGTGAAGTTCCTATCCTTTCTAGACAAAGAACTTATACTAAAAACAGCCTGGAGGAAAAGTCCTCTGTCATTTAAAGGAAATCAAATAAAAGGTTTGAAAATGACTATTCCACAAGAGTCCTAGAAATGAGAAAAAACTCTTGGCCATTAGTAAAACTATTAAAGCAAAATAAAATTAAAGCTCAACTTATCTAAACAGCTAAAATCAAACTTACTCATCAAAATGAACTGAGAACTTTCAGTAACATCGAAGAAGTTGTTTCCTTTATTCAGAACAAAAATATCATTACAATCCCAGAAGGAATGGAATGGTCACCATCTTCAACTCTCAAAAGATCATCTGACAAAAATAACTGTTCAGATGTAAAGAAAAAGAAGCTAAAGACTGGTCTGAAAAGGTTTGGACTTTAAAGCTCTCTCAAAGATCAACCTATTCTATAAAATGTTCATGAACATCTAAAAAGTATGTACCACTAAATTATTTTCTTTTGCAAATGCTCTTTTACTCACTTTTTTAATGAAATATATAACATGAATTAAATTTAAACTTCTTACATAGGAATAGAATTGTTTAAAGTATTACATAGCATAGATAGATTCAGTGTGCACATGCTTTTACTTTATTTTAGATTCTAACCCTTTAATAGTTTTAGGATTTCAATCATATGGTTGGGAACATGAAAGCTAATCACCAGAGTTAGTTTTATAGACATATGTGTTTACTGAAATGTGTTTGACAACTTTGTTGAAAGTATCATTCTGTCAAAACTTGGTCTTCCCTTTTTTTTCACACATAATTACTTCATCTGATATAAATTAGCGTTTCAGCATTCAAAATTGACAGTTAGTTGCTTTCCTTCATGAAATGCAGTCTCGAGCTATATTTCTGAAAAAGAGGTGGTTTCTTTTCTCTTGACTGCATTCGTGGTTGTCTAGGAGCCTAGTTTTAAGCGATATGAGTAGATCACTTTGATAGTGAACTGAGTGTCATGATGAGCCTTTATGTATAGTTTCCCTTTATTCATACATGCTTTTTCTTTTTTTTCTCTTGGAAATAGCATACAGCTCATACTATTTATTTACTGTTTTCCGGTAATTAATACTTGCCTAGAGGGTACATAAAATATTTACTAGTTCAAGAGTAATATTAGTTAAATTTGTATCTGGCTTTCCATAGAACTGATTCCCATAGTAATGTAAGCTGTGATATGCTAATTAAAGATGATGTCATACACAAAGTCTGCTCTTCACTTTTTCCCTTAGAACTGATCTAGTTCTCATAATAAACACCCTATTCCTACTCTAAAGCCTGGCACTTGCTCACTAAAGCAATTATATAAGTCAGCACTAAAACATTAAAAGCACTACACCCTCACAAACTCCCCTTGAGTACCTTGTTCCCCATTGGCCCTTTTTTCAATTATAAAGGAATTCCCAATAGTATTATAGCATGTCCAAAGGTCAGTTGTCAATCTCCTCTCCGGTCCAGCTGGTGAATCTGGGAATCTTGAGGCAATGTTACAACTGCCTCATGTACACAGACAACCCTCTCCTCCTCCCAACAAATTCCAACACATGTGAGAGATGCAACCATATAGCCAAACTGGAGGCTAAACTCTCTCAACTCAGTACTGGTGTAACCAGTCAGGAGGAGAAGGAAACCACACTCACTACAATTCCAGTCTCACATAGACCTACCACGACAGCAAACCAAACACATAAACACACAAAAACATACTTGGAGGCTCTAAATAAAAATCTGCCTAAGCAGCTGAGACCTCCAAAGCAGACACCCAAGAAACCGCTACCCCAAAACAAAACACATGCAACACATAGCTCACAAAGCTAGTGTGCCAAACAGTCACAGCCCTTAAGGCTAAACAACACACCTGATACACTTATAATAGGTGACTCTATCATCAGGCACACTGACGTCCCGCTCACCAGGCTGAACAAGGAGAAGGTCACCGTGAGCTGCCTGTCGGGCGCTAGGATCCGCCACATAACGCAAGAACTCAGGTCACTCCAAGGCAAGTGCAAATATGACTCAGTCATTGTCCATGCTGGTGTGAATGACCTGAGATGTACCTCCCTGGACTACATGAAAAGAGACATAGAGTAGCTCTCTGAGCATGTAGCCCAGGCCGGTATGACCCTGACCTTGAGTAGCATCTTACCCTCATGAAGAATGATGCCACAATATGAAGACAAGATGATCAGTTTCAACAACTGGCTTAAGTATTGGTGTCATTCAAAGGGGATCCAATGCCTGTCAGCCTGGGATGACATGCTCGACAAGCCACGATGCTTCTCTAGGGACGGCTTGCACCTGTCACCCCTGGGCTTTCGGATATTGGCAAAGGCTCTTGTCACCCCCATAGTGCCTTTTTTAGGCAAGGCTCAAAACACAAACCCACCTCCATAGGTATCACAAGGGATAAGAAACTAAGAGTAATGCTACTCAACACCAGAAGTCTAAACCTCAAGATGCATGCACTCAAAACTCTCCTTAGCATGGAGAACATCAATATCTGTGCAGTAACAGAAACCTGGTTCAAGGCTCCTGAGAGCACCCCAGCACTACCAAGTTATACCTCATACCATGCTTTTCGGCCCCAAAACTTGGACTGAACCACAAAAGGAGGGGGTATCAATATTCATCAAAGACCCACACCTCCAGGTTGGTGGTACAGCACAAAGCATCTGAGACTATCCATGTGCAACTAACAGTGGGTAAAACTGCCTTCCAGTTTATAGCCTGCTACAGACCACCCTCCCAAACCCAGGAACCCCACTCGGCCTTCCTGAGAACACTGGAAAATATGAAGGTCTCTCCAAACACCATTATATTGGGTGACTTCAACTACCCAAACATAGACTGGGAGCATTACTCTAGCTTCAACACCCTAGCCCAAAGGTTCCTAGAATTTATAAACTTAAATGCTATGGAACAACTTGTTACCACTCCCACAAGAGGGAAAAACATAGTGGACCTGATCATCACCAACATGGGGGCTCTATGCTCCAGACCAGAAGTGTATCCCTCACTGGTAGGATCAGACCATAAACTAATCTCACTGGATATTCACATCCCGACCCCACCCCCTGCCCAGAAAACCACAGTGAAAAACTTCTCTAAAGCAAATTTCACAATCCTCAAAACCAAGGTGGAATCCTTCAAAGCCCCCGGGCCTGTGGAAAATACGGCCCAGACCACAGAATCCTTTATAAACGCATTCTATGAACACCTTCAGGAGTGCATGGATCATGCAATCCCAAATAAAACCAAGACCCAATCCTCCAAAGGCAGGCATCATGTCTGGTGAACCCCAGCCATAAACAAACTATACAATAGAAGGAGGAAGCTACTACATGATAGAGCAAAATCCCAAAAAGGGAAGGCATCTCTGATTAGTATTAGCAAAAAACTACGGGCAATCATAAAATCGTCTAAGGCCAGCTTCGAGAGAAAAATTGCACAGGACACTAAGGATAATCACAAGGCTTTCTTTAGTTATGTTAGGAACCTGGGTGGGAATTCCCAGATATGCTCAGAATTAGTCCAAAATGACAAAAAATACACCGAACCCACAGACATTGCCAACATCCTAGCTGACAGGTTCAGTGCAAACTCCCCCTCCCACCAAAAGGGCAAATATCTATCCTAGCAGAGTGCTGCCCCCCTGACATCTCAGATGCTCAGGTAAGAGCCGCCTCTCCAAAGCAAAAAACACAGCATCAATGGCACCAGACGGTGTCCCAGGCTGCGTCCTACATGAACTCCAAGAAGAGCTAAACCCAAACATAAGACTACTGTTCAATCTCAGCCTTACTACAGAATATGTACCCAAAGAGTGGCGTACAGCAACAGTGGTCCCTCTCCACAAAGGTGGTGCCTCAATGGATCCTGGAAACTATCGCCCCATAAGCCTGACTAGCTTGGTCTGCAAAGCTATGGAAAGGATCATCATGGACCTCATAAATAAAGATATTGGGGACCTACAGACACTGGATCCTACCCAGTTCAGCTTTGTTAAGGGCAGATCCTGCCTCTTAAACCTGGTCGATTTCTGAAACAGTCACCAAGGCCATTGACGAGGGGAAGGTGGTCCACACAGCCTACCTGGACCACGCAAAAGCCTTCAATACAATACCCACTCGGGCATTATAGATAAGCTCACCAGCTTAAATATAAACACCTATGCCACTAGATGGGTTGCAAACTGGCTCAAGGACAGAACCCACATGGTTAGAATTGCTGGAGCCATGTCAGACTCCAAACCAGTTACAAGTGGCGTCCCACAAGGCTCAGTCCTGGGACCTCTCTTGTTTGGTATATATTTCTCAGAGGTACAGGCCAACACAGAAGGACTGTGGCTGACCAAGTTCACAGATGACTGCAAACTAGGCACCATAATCGACTCTCCAGCTGACACAAGCATCCTCCAAAAGGGCCTCATAGAAACAGACAACTGGTGCCAGAGCCATGGCCTCAAGCTAAATGCCAAAAAGTGTATAGTCATCCCCTTTGGCAAAAACAAAGTGCCCACAAATTACCACATAGGTGGTAATCCATTAATCTGGAAGAAGTAATTAGGGACCTGGGGACCCAAGTTGATAGCAATCTCTCATTTGAAAACCACATGGCCAAAGTGGTTAGAAAAACATTTTATATAGCCCACCTAATCATGAAGGGATTCCCATCTAGATCAGGGGAGGTCATCGTGCCTCTTTACTCATCCCTCATCAGGCCCATAATTGAATACAATGCCCCTTTTGGGATGTACCTTACCAGACACCTGCAGCAACTGGAAAGACCCCAAAAGTACCTCACCAAGAGGATCAAAGGGCTCAAACAGATGCCATATGCTGCCCGGTTAAAAAAACTCCAGCTCTACTCAGTGGCATACCGCCTGCTCAGAGGCGATCTGTGTCTGACGTATAAAGACATGTCAAACCCGGAATTAATGGACATGCTGCACCTCAGAAAATCCAAATCCCATCGAGCTATGTGCTCGAGAGACTTGAACCTCAGCACTGAAATAAATAGGACATGCTGGAGGGACAGATTCATAACCCAGAGGCTCCCTTCACTCTGGAATAAAATCCCAGTCCAGGTTAGGCAGAGTCCCTCATTGACTCTCTTCAAGAGGAATCTTGATGAGTGGATTGGAGATCATAGGTTTACCCTGGGTATCACTTCTGTGTCACTGTTAGACAGAGGCACAGTATACTAACCTCGAAAAAGGGCATAGCAAAATTCATTTAAAATGGGTGGCGAAAGCCAAACACACTCTGGCTAGGCTTATAAATGCCCTAGGGCAGATAGCCTAGTATGAACCTATGAAACTATATTATATACTGAAATACAGTGGTCTTGGCAGCGAGAATTAATGAAACCCATAATTAATGCTGCAATATTATAATAAAGTACAGTTTAACAAAGCATCCCAAGATTGTTACCTATGTGTGAGTATATGTGCGTGTATGAAGAACTTACCAGTTACGCTATACATAGCTTTCCCTACATTGTACCCCAAGACAGTTTACATGTACTGATCAAACGTACTAGTTGAAGGAAAAGGCTATATACCAGTACAGTCTATAAGATTAAATCACATGAAATTGTTGTAAGGGAGGGGAGATAATAGCCAGGGCACCTGGGTCATCTACAGTACTGACAAAGTTAAAGGGAAAACAAATTAAGAAACCTAAAAGCATATACTTCCCTAGTTCTCAGCCTTTTTAGGATCTCAAGTCATGCTGCGGGCTGTCTAATTCCCTCACAAGGGCAAGACAGTTGTCACAACTGATGAATCACAGAAGGTTGGGATTTAGGTTCTAGGGAGGACAGATAACAATACCATTTTGATGTTATTGCTGAAGCAGATTTGTTCAAACTGGATCTAAAATCTTACACTATATTAATACTGTTTTGTTGAAAAGCATAACATGATTTATCTCAATGCTGAGTATATGGGTGAAGTGCAAACTTGTGTATGTGATAACTAGGCAAATGGAATAATCATAGGAGCCTTTTCACTTACAGCCGTAAGCGATACATTTAATAGCAGAAGGAACCCCATTTGCTAGACCATTTAGTCTGAAGAAACATCATCTCTTCGGTACAGTAGACAGCAGACACATTGGTCTAGACTATAATGTCACTATAATGTTACTTGAGAAGTCTAATCAGTCTAAAGAATATATGCCTTATAACACACTGCATACCAGAAATGCAGACTGAACTAAGTGTAGTGACATGGTTAAGGAGAAACAGATTATTAAATGTAGTTCAATAGTGCAACAGCTATAAAGCATACTATGGTGAGGCAAATATTATTGTAATCTCACAGGCATTGTAAGATTTGAGCATATATGTATCTAATAAGTATTTGCCACAGCAAAAAAAAAGACTTGCAGATGTTAAGCAATAACCACACAAAAAGGGGAAAACAGACTTTTTATATGTTTTAGTATGATAGGCAAATTAACAACTTTTCAGTAATCAGCAGCAAAACAAGAAGTACACTTTTGTAAAGAATTGTATTTTATGAAATGAAGACTTTGCAGGCTCACATACAAAAGAGAACAGTGCGTGGCTTACCTGTCCAGTTATATCAGAAATATTAAGAGTGGGCTGAATTAGGTTTTTGAGGAATGAATATAATACTGAGGATCTCAAAAAAGAATAACTAACTGAATAAAACAAAACAGAAACAGAAAACCGAGGCGAGGACCACTGCTGTAAAATCTATTTAGCGCTTCCTCTCAGGGGAAATAAAAAAAAAGAAAAAAAAATGTGATAGGAAACCTTGTGTTATATTCTGAATATCCAACTACTATATTGATAAGGGCTTGTGCCCTAGCATCATGATGTGTATACTGTTTTGTTTAGTAGGTTAGATGTTAGCAAAAAAGTTCTATTTTATTAGGGGGGTGGTGAGTTAAACAATGCAGTGGAAAGCATTGTCCAGGAACTGCTGAACTGATATGTTTTGCAAAAGTGTTTCACCTTTTAATTGACTACCTAAACATTATTTTTAAGTAAAGTAGTAACTAGAAACTTTACAATGGCAGAACACACAGGCATATTAACATCGCAAAAGATTGTTTATAATTCCTGGCAACCAATCCAAATATTTATGTTCACTTTTGGTGTTCAAAATGCTTGAAACATTATTGTAATTCTCAAGCAATCAGCTATATACTTATGAATTTCCAAGTATTTCAATATTTATCTCATTGAGCATGTGCTATATGACTGCATCAACAGTTGCCTGAAATATTTTACTAGTAGAAACCTACTGTGAAATTAATTAGTAGACTGTTTATGTGAATATCCTTAATTTAAGTCAGCTTGTTTGATGTACATAGTTGATATGTACATATAGCATTGTCAACAATAATTGCATCACAGGTCCACATCAGAATTTGACAGGTATTTTCTTTCCTACCTTACTGCCTTTTGAGTACTATTTTGACCCCTGCTATGCTATAGTTTTTCTGAAATGCAAACATAGCAACATCATTTTATATTTGTAAAAGCTATTATATCACTTTATTTGTCAGTATCAGCAGAGTATGGATGCAAGACAGAAAAACAAAGAAAGAATTGTAAGTAGTATGATAAGGTTTTATATTATTTGCATAAACATATTGCAAATAAATACATTGTAATGCCTTCCATCTCTGTTTAGTACAGATTCTCATTAACAAGAATTTAGAGATCCATGATGTAATATATCATCAGAGCATTTTGGCTTCTCGTACGTTTTGATATATTTCAGCGCATACACTAATATTTACATATATGCTATAATGCTTGTATATCCGTATGTTTAACTATTAGAACATTCAAGATTTCCTGAAGTCTTTAGATGACTGATAGTTTCTAGTGCTGTTCAGAAGTGCATCCCATAGCTTAGAAGCAAGATTTGTGGAAGTTAGATTACTTTAGATCTGTGATATATTGATGCATCATTTTCAAGTATTAATGCATCGTTTGTACTTGAACCTTTTTCTTAATAACTAAAATCTTGGAAAAACTAATGTTTTATCTCAAAGGATGTTACATGTAAAAGTAAAGAGAAATTGGTCTTCTCATTGTTGTTCTGGTATCCAATCGGCATGTTTAATGCATGTTTAATGCTGATGCAGTGATGTTATGTATAGAGGAAGGAGTAAAAGGATGTGGCAAACATTGTTAAACATACTTTGAAAAACATTTTTTTCTACTATTTCTTGATAAGGAGAGATGGTTCATATCCTAACTACTGTAGCAAAATGTTTTACTTGTTGCTCTTTCTTCAGAGATAAGAAAAAAGGACATTTTGCAAAAGTCATATGATTGAATTCATCTTCCCTTTATGCTCTTAATGTGAACTGATATGTTTAGTTATGGATATGTTATTATGTTCTTAAAAAAAGGTTAGCATGACAGTTCTTTTCCTTGAGAAGATTGCAGACAAAATGCACTTGATGGCACAGTAAAGCATCTAGAAATATTATTCACATTACACCAAAAAGATAAATATTATCACACACACTCCCTCTGTCCATTTGATTTAGGATGGGATTATTAATTCTTTAATGGCACATCTTACAAGTTATGCCAAGGCAGAAGATAAGGAGCAAAGGTAATGGTCCATGGGTTGAAAATAACCAGGATTCAAACTGTATCTAATAAGTCATTGTATGTTATGACTTGAGACTTTATGAGCATTCCATGTAGTCACTTCAGTATTAGTGTACTTATCAATTCTGATATTATCATTTATATAGTCAATTGTATACTTCAATACTTATCTTTGTTAACCTATTCATACATATACACTATTAAACTATTAGTAATTTGATTATGTAAAGATTCATATAGAAATAGAAACATGTTCCTACATTTAATTAATTCCTTTCTTTCTTTGTTCTTTATTTTTTCTCTTAACTATTTAAGTTTAAAAACACTGATCATAATCAACTTATATATTACATCAATATTTGTTGTTCTCTAATGCTAATTAACTTATAAAATATTCATAGATCTCATATATTGGAGCTTCAAAATTAGGCAATATTTTCAAATCTTTGGTATGATGGATAATCTGATTGGATATTTTTGTCCTTTCAGATTAGGAATGGATTTCATTCCATGTCAGATAAAGGTTTTACTGATGTTAACTTATTCTTTTTTAAATGTTTTCTCTTTTTTAGGCCTCAGCTTAATTTTAAGTTTTATCTTTTAATGAAAGTTAGCAATTCTTTTTTAAAATATAATTTCTTCAAGAAGGATATGCAGGATTTAAATAATACAAGTATTTGTCAACATATCATTTCAAAATTCTCAACTTTTGAGCAAATAATATAGAATTAACCTTTCTTTCTTTAAACGTTAATGGTTTAAATAATCCAGTGAAAAGATCCAACTTATTAAAATACTTAAAATTAAAGAAAGCACAAGTAATCTTTCTACAAGAAACCCATTTTAAAATTAATGATAGTTTTGCTTGGAACCCAAATGAATATTTAAGAATATTCAACTCTTCATATGTCAAAAAAAAACTAGAGGAGTATTAACATTATGGAAGAAAAGCATTATCTCTCCTCAAATTATCTATAATTATGAGGATAAAGAAGGTCTTCTATTGATTATAATAATAAAATGTAGTAATAGGATCTGGACGTTAGTTAAAGCTTATTGGTTTCCTGGTATTAGTATAAGAACAATAAAAAAACACTTAGAACTTATAATTAAAAATTCTAAGGGTAGCCTGATCCTAGGAGGGGACTTTAATTATGTATTCAATGATTCAGAAACTACTAATAAAAAATCTTTTCATAATACCCCTATAGGGAAGAATTTTAAAAAAATGGACAGATAAATTGCAGTTATTTGATTTATTTTATCTTAAAAATAATAATTCCCTGGATTTTTCTCATTGTGATTTTAGATATAAGACTCATACTAGAATTGATAACATTTTTATATCTCAAGATTTAAAAACAAAAATACACTACTTTGCAATAATCCCGTGCCCTATTTCTGATCATAATGCACTCATTTTTCAACTACAAGCAGACTTTAAACAATTGCCCTACACTAAAAGAATTCCAGCCTATATTACCAAATTAAAACAGTTTACACCTTGGTTAGATTCAGAAATAAAATTTTTCTTAGATACAAACCTAAATAGTAAAGTAAACATAGTAATTATCTGGGATTCCTTAAAAGCTTATTTATATGGCAGAATTATTACATGGTTTAATAATAAAACAAAGGAATGGGAGTCCGAACTATCTAATTTACAAAAACAAATCATATTAATTAACAATGATAATACGAAAACTTTCTTAAATAAGAAAAAAAGAAACTGAATCTTTGAATAAAAAATATAATGATATTTTAACCCACAAAACTAATTTAGCTTTAGAAAAATTAAAATTAAATTCTTTATCGGTTTCTCCAAAGTATATGTGTAACCTAGCATTGAGAATTAAAGGACACTTTATTGAAAATAATATTGTGAGGGTGTTTCATGAAGGAAGAAACAATAAAAAAGTGTCTGATATAGGAGATGTCTTAGATGCATTTAGATTTCACTTTTCAGAACAATACAAAAACAAAAAACATCAATATACAATTTTAGATAAGGATCTGGACCTTTCTAAAATAAAAAGCTTACCAGAAAATGTAATAGATGAAATACAAAAAAAAATCCTTAAAGGAAATTAATGAAAAAAATTAAAGCAAGCAAAAGTAATAAATCACCAGGAATAGATGGTATTATTAATGATATTTATAAGCTTCTACCACACTCAGCAGTATCAGTTTTACATAAGGCTTTAAATGAGTCATACTTGCAAGGTATAATTCCACCTCCATGGAAATATTCATTAATTACCCCTATACTAAAGGAAAATAAAGATTCTCATTTGTGTAGTTCATATAGGCCAATTTCTCTGATCAATAATGATTATAAAATCTTAATGTCTATTCTAGTCAATAGATTCAAGAAATCACTAACGCAACTTATCACTGAAGATCAAACGGGTTTTATATATAATAGACATACTCAAGATAATATACAAAGAATTATAACTACAATAGTTATTTTGAATAGAGAAAACCAGGAAGCTCTCATAGTTGCCCTTGATATTGAGAAAGCATTTGATTAAATGAATTGGGATTTTTCTCTTTAAAATTCTTGAACTGTATAAGTTTCCTATTCAATTTATTTCTTTTATAAAACATATTTATAATAATAATTTATCCTACATAAAATTAGGTCCATTTGTGTCTGAATCTGTTGAAATAACTAAAGGTACTAGACAAGGATGTCCAGTGTCCCCAATCTTATTTGCTTTAGCAATGGAACCTTTCTCCTTGACAATACAATCAAATCCTAAAATTAAAGGATGTAATATAATTAATCAATTTGATTCTAAGATAATGTTATTTGCAGATGATATTCTACTCACTTTAAAAAAATCAGAAGAGACTTTACAAGAATTAGATATATTCATTAAAACATTTTATTGTATTTCAGGATTAAAAATTAGCAGTTCTAAATCTAAACATATAATTTTAAATAATAAAAAATTAATGATGACATTAATTTGAATACAAATTAAATTACTGGGAAATGGGTCTCTTCTTTAAAATATTTAGGAGTTGAAATATGTGAAAATATTGATTTAACTTTAAATACTAATTATAATAACATTGTAAAATATTAAAAGATCTTACAGAGAAATGTAATCATTTACATTTAAATTTTGAAGATGGATTACAATTAATGAAAATGATTTTGTTACCTAAAATAAATTATATTACTTTATCTATTCCTATACTACCCAATAAAATACTTTAAAAGCAATAAATAAAATTCTATTAAAATTCTTATGGCACCCAAAAAAATAGAATAGCCTTATCAAATCATATTAGACCATGGGAGTTAGCAGGAATAAATTTCCCAGATATAGAATCATATATTAAAGCTTCTAATCTTAAAATAATTATAAACTGGATTAACCCAAACTACTCTTCAGTTTGGAAATCCATACAGGCAGCCATTATACTAAATGAAAATAAATTAATAAAACATTTACAATTTAATGATCTAAGTAATAAGATTTGGTATGCACTTTGTATTACTTTACAATACAATACTACTAAACTCAATAACATAATATATATAAACTCTATTTATAGTACTTTTAGATGTTTTGTTAATAATAATATTGATATTAAATTGTGGATACAGTTATTATTTCCTTTCAAAATTACAAAAAACTTCTTCAATAGTATTAGTATGGATAGTCTTAGTAATTAGGAAGAGAAAAAATGTACTTGTTGGTATCATTGCACAATAAATTTAGTTACCCTAGATGCACATAATTTAATCAAAAGTTTTAATTTATCTAAATCAGATTGGTTAGCTCTTAATAGTTTAATTCCATTTACTCAAGATCTATGCAGAACAATAGAAATCTCTTATGTTAATTCTTTACCCAAATTTATAGCTCTTATACACAAAACATTACAAGAAGAATGCACTTGGGAAAATTTGACATCTAAACTTTATAAAATTATTATTAATTACAAATCTATTCTGAATCAGACATTTTGGGACTTTATTACTAAGGATTCTATGTTGTCTCTAACATCTGAAAATAAAGCTAATCTTTTACTTTCTATTAAATTAACTTCTAATTTGCAGGTTTGGAAGATTTTTTCTTGGAAATTTTTACATAGAGCTTTTTACACTCCTAATAAAATCAGAAAATGTAATCTCTCAAAGGAAGTAAAATGTTGGAGATGTTCAATAGTTTGTAAAGCTGATTGGTCTCATATTTTCTATGAATGCTCTCATATAAGGAAATTTTGGGAAGATATTGCTAAATTTCTTCAAGCTATTTTCAGTGATTCCTTTATTTTATCAAAATCTTTAATTTTTTTGAATGTAACTGATTTTACTATATTGAATAATAATAATAATAAATATATTATTTGGTCAATATTGGCAGTTGCCAGAAAATGTATTATGAGAAAATGGAAATCACCTTCCATTCCAATTCTTGAAGACTTCATGACTCTGTTGGATAAAGTAGCATCAACGGAAATACAAGCCAAAGAATTAAGAATTTTTCCCAAAAAATGGACTAATAATCTTTGGAAGAAGGTTTTATCCCTTATTAAGACAATGAATCCAGATCTACTCTCAATCAACTAATTAACTTGGAGTTTGGATTGTTGAATCTTATATGTCCTTCTTTATATATGTATATAATTTGCTATTCTCTAATATATTGCTTGAGGCCTTTGTAAATTTTGTATATAGTTTACCATATATCGTTTTTCAAATTGTAAATGTAAGTTCAAAATGTCTTTTTTTTCTCTTTATTGGAAAACAATAAAAAATTTTTGAACATAAAAAAAAAACAAGAAGTTATATTTCAAGGTAGGGCAGAAACATCAGTACAAGGAGCTGAGGAAGTAACTTTATTAAGAACTGATACATTAGTAAATCAACAGACAAATGTACTGAATCTTTCAGATTACATTTTGAATGAAAATGAGAAGCAACTGTTAGCGAAAGGGCTTTCATCTGTACCTGCCGCATCTGGCAATGTAACTGATTTGCTGACTGATTTAAGACTCTTTGCCAGATGCTTGGATCTGAAACTTTTATTTAAGGGTACTACACCTACTGATTTGTTGCTTAAGAGTGCTAGTACTGTTATTCCACACAGTGCTCCTATAGTAATAGCATTTACTGATATGTGTAAACAAGATATATATGATGCTTTCTTTAAACAAAAAACTAGATTTTTTTTAACCTTATGAATGGTGAAAGACATGTATTGACTTCTTTACTTATGAATGAGAATTTGATTATTAAACCTGCAGATAAGGGTGGTATGATTGTTCTAATGAACACTTCTCAGTATATTAGTAGTATGAATGAATTCTTATCTGATGGTCAGATGTTTGTTTTAGTTAATACCTTGTATGTCCATAAGGTTATAGGTAAAGTGAAAGGCTTCCTGTATGATTTATTGATGGAAACTAGTATCAGCTGTGAAACATACAACTATTTATATCTAGCCAACCCCATTATCCATTTATATATGGTTTACCTAAAATTCATAAATCTCTTAGTTCACCTCCTATGAGACCTATAGTCTCTGGTAGTAAATGGATTACTGTTGCTATTTCAAAGTATTTAGATAAGCAATTAGCCCCCCCTTCTTCAGTTCAGCCGTAGTTTTATCAAAGATACTGGTGATTTTCTGCTCTCATTAAAGGAACGGTGCATGAATAATGAAATTACTAATACCTGGCTTGTAACTATGAATGTAATATCTCTTTTTACTGTAATTCCAAATTCATATGGTATTGAAGCAATTAGAGAATTTCTAAGTATACACAATGGATTTTCTTCATCTAAAATTCAGTTATTATGTCAAATGTTGGAATGTGTTTTAGAGAATAATGTGTTTAGTTTTGGTGACAGCTATTTCCATCAGAAGCAAGGGGTTGCGATGGGGACCCCTGTCACTAATACCTATGCAAATATGGTATTAACTAGATGGAAAGAAGACTATATTTATTATGATACCTCAGTTAACTTTAGGTATACTAATTTAGTTTTATACAAACGTTTTATGTATGATATTTTTTTGTTATGGAATAATAGTGATGGACAATTAGTTCCTTACAAAGAATATCTTGAAACCACTACTGATTTTTTATTGTTTGATTTGAAATATTCATTTGAATGCATGTGTTTTTTAGATATTATTATATTGAAGGAAAATAACACACTAGCCACTGCTATACAAAGGAAAAATGTCCAGGTATCAAAATATGTTCATTCCACAAGTATGCATCTTAAGCACACATTTAGGGGAGTGGTGAAAAGCCAGTTTATGAGAGCTAGTAGGCTGAGCACAAAAGATGATACATTCTTTTGGGAAATGGATGAGATGGCAACATATTTTGCCAGTAGAGGTTATAATAAAAATGTGAACAATCTAAGGAAGAAGTGATGTCCATGAGGGGGGATCTGTATCTAAACTTTATATATTGAGATCAAATGAGGAATCCACTGCTCCTAATATAAAATCTAACTACAATAGTAGAATTAATTATATAATGAAATATAATAGACATTCAGATACTATGCAGAAAATTATTAAGAAGAATTGGACTATATTGACATCCAAACAAGAAATTAATGAATTGATAGGTATTAGACCAAGTTTCATATATAAAAGAGAAAATAATCTTAAACAATTGTTATGTTATAAAGATGTTAATATGAAGAAAGCCACTAAGACAACCATGGGAAGATTAGGGACAATGCCTTGTTTGAATTGTATACATTGTAGTGATATCAACACAGACAATTCCTTTATACACCATTTAAATGGGAAACTGTTTGAATTTAGGGCTAGGGGCATATGTAATACAATAAATGTGGTATATTTTGCTAACTGCCTCCAATGTAACTGTTTCTATATAGAAAAGACCAATCCAAAATTAAAAGATAGAGAATCAGTTCACATTTATCAGATATCCGAAGATATATTTTAACAAATGCCCTAGCCAGACGTGTATAGTAATGACTTAACACACAAATTTAAGTTTAGAATTTTACAAGTAATTCATCAGAACCCAAAAGGTGGGGATCTAGTGAATGGAACTGAACTAATGGAATATAAGTGGATTAATTTTTTTCGAGCAGACCATTATCCAGGACTTAATTCTGCCACTAGTATTAAACCTGTTTTAAAAGAAAGACATAAATTAAAGTCTTTTAGTCAATATATTTTATGTTTCTGTTAGTTTATATTGTATATATGTGTATATACTTTATATGTATATTTTTTATGTATTTATTATATGTATTTAATGGCTATATATCTAAGAAATAGGGCACTTTAATTCAGTTAATTAAATTAATTGATTATGTGAGTGGACTGGTTAAATTGTTTTTTAAAAATTGGCATGTCCTGCTAATGATTTTATACATTGAGAAAGAGTTTTACTCGAAAGCTTTGTATGTTGTATGACCATTAAACGTTGTGGTGAACATCCAGGTTTTTGTATTTTCGTTTTACACTATTACTTGAAGTTCTTTGGCTGGGAGGTGCTTTTTACAAAGGAAACAAATGATGCTACACTAATTGATTAATTATTTAATTATTTGATTGCTTCTTATTTGTTATTGGTTGGCTGTGTCATGTTATTAATAGATAAGGATTCTTAAAAAAATGTGATTTTATACACTGATGAAGGGGAAACCTGAAAGCTTTGTTGTTTTATTCTATTACATCTGTGAACATGTCTGCTGTTCATTTTTTATTTTGTTTTAAGGTATAGCCTACCTGCCTGCTTCAGTAACTACCTGGATGGGAGAACTATTGTTAATCACATAGATCATGCTTTCTCAGAGCTAATCCTTCAGGGTTTTGTCCTGAGGCCTGCATTGTTTTAATGTATTTATCAATAACCTTGTTTTGATTACACCAGGTCTTTATACAGCACTGTATGTGGATAGCCTAATCCTTCTTATGGCAGGCAAAACGTTCTCTTTGGTGCAAAAAAATCCCTTCCTATTGTCATCGGATCTATATTAAAATCCCAAAAGGCCTTAATATTGAATGTATGTACATTGACACATAAAGGTCGATGTACATAAACAGTGAAACGTAATCGTCGAAAATCACAATGATGAACATATTACATCAAGCAAGAGAGCCTCACAGGTATGTTTAAACTAACATAAAAAACTGAAATTAACCCACTTTTGCAGGGAGACAAGCCTCCCTGCACCCCCCTGCTTACATATACCAACTCTGAGGCTGTACTACAGTGGGGAAAAGGATATATTTCCTTATCCCTACGATCACGCTGCTGGCTAAACAAACATGTTTGGTGGTGTGATTTTCACCGCTTACGTGTTTCAATGTTTATGTACATCAACCTTTATGTGTCGATGTACATACATTCGATGTTAAGGCCTTTCGGGATTTTAATATAGACCCTTGTCATCAATTAGATTTGCTGTGATTTAGCCTCAACAATCTTATTTCTGAGTCAACCAAAACATTGGTTATTTCTTTTTGAACCCCACAATGCATTGTAAAGATATTTTAGAATTGCTTTCATGATTGAGTGGGCTGGAAGACAGGCTAACTTTACACATTCAGATGCATAGAGTATGGTTAAAGCATTCTCTTTTCTTTAAATAGCAAGTAAAAATCAGCATGCAGAATGTACTGTCACATCTTAAAACAAACTGTAACCTCATCAGCTTCTTACACTTGAAACAATAAGTGATACTGGTAAAATGTCTCTAACTGCCCAGATTAAAAATATGCTCATCATGCTGTGGCACTCATTCCATCTCATAATAAAGGTCAAATAAATACTACATAAATAAGGTATTGGACCTCTCTCTCTGTCACCATAACTAGCATCAATGTCTCACGCTTCCTAATGTCCAATGGCTTCTTATGTGGAGAACAACCTTAGTCTTGTCTTCTCCTGCTTTTAAATGAATTTACTACTTCATTTGTCCACTTCATGCTAAGAGTTAGTATTGTATGTCGCTGTCTAAGTTCTCTTCATCAAGATGTCATTAGCCCTACTTGTCCCCTGACCTTTTGACCAATCAATGTGCTTTCTCAGTGATAGTCTCTGCAGTCTATTACTTCTTTCCACTTAGCTAAGATGCACTACCATCTCAAACAAAAGTGACCTACTGAAATGGCTGACTTCTACAGCCACTTGTAAATACTTTAGAAACCTAGGTTACCCACAGTGCTTCCTGTTATGCCAGATGTGACTAGTTCTAGCCCAGTAGTTCTCATATGCTTAAAATATCCACCCACAGGAGTTCCAGGTCTGTTTCAAAGGAGACATAAACAAACTGAAAATTATGTCTAATGAAAATTAAAAGAGAAGTTAATGTTTTTATGTGGGGTCTGAATAAATGCAGAAGGATAACCACCGCTGTATATATTTGACTACCCAGTAATAGTGCAGAGTGTGTATATGTCCACATATCTGGGTATACATACGCACACACACATATGTATACACACACACATATAAAATAGACTTGCTAATGTGAGTCTGATGTGTCCTGCTTTCCATACAATACGCTTTTTTTGTAGGGTGGTCCACAGTACTTTTGTGAGAATGAGGGGAGGCCCAAGGACTTTCCTGTAGTTTGAAGAAGACTCAGTATAGAAAACTGTGGTAAAACATGTGGAAAATACTTTGCAGTATACTTAACATGGTGATCAACTGTTTCTACTACTACATAACACTGAGCTGTGTACAGTTTATTTTATTATAGTGTATAGAATGCCATGAATACCCACCGATATTGCAAAAAAGACAAACCACTTAAGCACTTCTGTAATGTGAGATCTGATCTTAACAATTGTTAAGCACCTCTGCGTCAATTGTTAAAACTAGGTGTTATGCTAGGCAATTAAACCTGATAGTACTGGCCAGAAAATTACATCTGCAGAATTAAAAACAGATTTCTTTTCTGCCAGCTGTCTGTGCCAGTAATCTGTCCCTGACTTTCCGTAACAAATGAGATTGCATTATACTGTCTTTCTGACAGCGATTGCTAAGTGCTTTATGGCTTTAAAATCTGGCAAAACACGTAACACTATTTTTTTCTTTCTGTAACCAGTAGTACATGAAGCAGATAAAGCTTAATCCACTACAAAGAATTATGATCAGGTCTCTGATCTCAACCTTTATTGTGTGTTCTCGACATTTGTGCCAAGATTCACCTCTCAAACTTTGCTCACGTGGTGAATTTCTTGGTATCCATGTCTCAAATACATAATAAGGCAGATATGATTGCAGACCTGATCATAATCCTGTGTCATATTGCATGCTTGTTGCCTGTGAAAAGTATGTAACGTGGAGCATTTTCCCCCCAGCCTCCACTAAAAATGGACTTTGGCTAGTTGGACTATCCTGGTAATCAAAGGCTAATAAATAAATAAATATGCTTATATTGTTTACTGACCATGCATCTTTAATTTCTAGAACTAGAAGATGTTGTTTCCAAGCTGTTTGCATACCACTCTAGTATTTTACATTTTTAAATTGTATTCTTATGTTTGTACTGTTTTTTGCTTTGTATCTCCACTTGCAGTCTGTGATGGCATATACTGTGATTTTTTAATATAAGTCATTAAAGTCAGCTATGATGGTTTAGAGAGGAAAAGTCTGACTGTAGCCCAGGTGACCCAAGAAAAATTAGCTGCTCAGTTGCTTGACAGAGCTGGCAAGGTAGAATGGGTGCTCTTATTGTGGGATGGGGGCTGTTCAGACCACCCAGTGTTATCACCTCTCACAAGAGTGGCAGTCCTGCAACAGCCGGTCGGGGGGAGGGCATTTGCTTACCAGTATCTCTCATCATGAGCACATGGGAGCGTGTATATCTATTGGAGAGGATATTGTGGTTCCTGTGGTAATATGGGAAATCCATTTCTCCACCCAAAGGAGAGATTATACCTAAATATGTAAGTATGTTCTGATTGGCCAGGATATGTGCAAGGATAAAAACTGCCACTTAATCTGCCTGTATGATGGCCACCCCAACCAGCTTTTGGCCTCACTTTGGAATATCCAGGACAAGAGAACAAAGGACACGGTTAACAGTGAGAAGCATATAGAAAAAAACAATTCTATCCTTTTTATTGTTCCTTTTAATTACTTGGCTATACAGTGCTATTTTGTACGTACATTAGTTTTTTATGCAACTGCTATTTTTCTTCATTGCTTTGTATGATATACTACTTTGTAGTTTTCATTTCTGAATTCTGTTTACTCATTATGTCTTGTTTTATCACTGGCCCACTTCATGACAGAAAATGTTTTTTTGACCCATCCCACTTATCTATCTGTCAGATACATAAATGCAAACATAAATATAATGAAACATAAAGAATCTAAGAAAGAAAATAGAAACAGCAAGACTTCTACAATTTTGTAACTTTCTAAACTAGCAGAAGTTAAATAAAAATAGTTGCATCTATGAAAACATAATTTTCAGCGAATCATTGCCCCTCTCCAAAGCACTGTGCCCAGAGGTATGCAAGTGATTTGTCAATTGTCAGTGGCACCTCAAATGACATCTGATAGGCCAACACAGTCAGATAATGAATATGAGACACGCCCCTGTGTAAGTCCCATACTGTAGTGCCATAGATTTGTCAGAGCAGCAAGTATAGCTATGTTTAGCGAGTTCTTAAAAACAAACCTTTTTAAATTACTTGTTGACCTAAATACATTCCACTATAATCATCCTCTGATGGACCCCATTGCTGTTGTCATTGCTTATGTAGTGATAAGGCAGTCCTTATGCTCACCAAATATAATGAAAAAATACAAGCAAACAACTATGGTGGAATAGTCATACAAATTAACTATATTAGAAGAGAAAAAATACTTAATACTTGTAAGAAATCCCATTGTACCTGCCTTAACGGGGCACTTAATCTGATCAGTAAGGAACTTAGGGGTACCATTAGGAAGCTCAAAACTGGTTCACTAGCTAAGAATTAACACCTAGCAATGTTCAGAAGTAGTCTACAATAATACTTCCCATCTGAACCCAAAGTAAATAGTTGACATTCACTTGTCAAATTCAGTGCAAATTTTACTTCACCTACAGTTATAGCTATTACAGAGCCCCAGGCACTCCTTATAATTACCATGGAAAAGTCATTTCAGCCCTCTCAAAAACTAAGGACACCCAATCCACAGACCCTGATAACATACCAGATTTTCTGATTATTAGATAGGGATCTAAACCTCTTTTTGACCTCTTTAATATAAGCCATTCCATTGGTTATGTTTCCAAAGCCTTGAAAACAGACAGTGTAATGTTGTTATACAAGGGTGACCAACCATGGACCTCGCTAACTATCAATCCATTAGCCTGACTAGCCTCATAAGTAAAGCTATATGGAATGTATTATCTCAGATCTCATTGATATGGACTTTGAAAATCTTTTAACCTTGGATCTACATTAAGTTTGCTTTGTCAAAATCTGGCACTGTATCTTTAACCTTTTTAGTTTCTTTGAAAAAAGTCACCAAATCAGTGGGTAGAAGTTATGCAGTACATACAACATGTATGGACCTGGCCAAAGCTTTTGACACTATTTCTCATGCAGGCATTATTAACAAACTTGGAAATATGCATATACATCCATATGTGTGCAGTGAGCAGTTAACTGGCAGTCTGACAAAATCATGTGGACAGAATCACAATGCCACTTCTGAAAGCAAAAAAGTTATTGGTTGTGTACCACATGGCTCAATGTTGAGCCCTCTGCTATTGGGCATCTATTTCTCAGACCTTCAAGCCAACGTTCCTAGCCTATGGTTACCTAAATTTGCAAGGGACTGTAAACTGGATGGTGTTTGATCTTCCACTGACTCGCATTTCCTCCAATATGGGTCAGATTTCTAACATATATGGTGTAATGACAATTGCCTCAAACTAAACAACAAATAATGTAGTATAGATCCTTTTGGTAATCAAAACATCCTATTCATTTTCTCCATCTGGTCTGACATATGGGTCCTTGTTGGATCCAGTCCAGCTTATCAGTGGTCCTGCCTCAAGCCCCTTAAGAATTTTCCAACCCACAATGCATCTGACCTTCTAAACAAAACATTTCCACATTGTACCCTACAGGCGATGCACTCTTCCAGTTGGATACTGTCATAAGGGATCTAGGCACTCTTGTTCATACTGCCTTATCTTTTGATCATCATGTCTCCATAGTAGTTGAGAGAGTCTTTAATCTGGATCATCTAATTTCCAAAGATATCTCCTTTAGATTCAAAAGTGAATCAATTCCCTTTTATTCAGCTCTTCCAAGATTGAATATAATGCCTCTTTTGGCATGTACTTGTTTAAACATATCATTCATCTTGAAACACTACATAGCTTCCTAGCTAAAGCTATCAGTGGCCTCAAGACTCTCAGTTATCCTGTACTCGGCCTTTTATAGACTCTTCCATGGAGATCTGTGTCTAGCCCTTCGAGCCATGAAAGATCTGACAATCCTTAACCTCCTGTTCTTTCACAGAACAAATGATTCCTCAAACACTTGATTAAAGGAACTATACCTGCATAAACAGATTAAGGTATGTTGGTGTGATTGATCCATATCACACTGTATCCCTCACCTCTGGAACAGACTTCCAGTATACAGCAAACAGAGTAGCATCCTTGTCACCTTCAATATAAAACACTTGAAAGATAAACCTAGATAATCATATGGATAGCCTCAGATTCTCTCACAGTCTATCTTGGGTTGAAATACATTCTTGTGGTTGAAAGTTTATTTTAGTGATCAGGGAAAAAAACGTGTGTGTGTGTGTGTGTGATTGAAAATCAACTGATCACACATACTGGATTTTTTTTTCAGAGCAAGATTGCAGTACAGCAAGGAGCAGGGAATTTGCCCTTTCTCCACTGTAAGTGTGATCTCAGATGTATATAATTAATTAGCAGTTTTTTTTTTTTGGCTTTGCGCAGTTGTACTCAATCAGTTGATGCTTACTATGTTGAACATTCAACTTAGTGATGTACATTACATGTGTTTCCCTATTTAAGGCCAAAGAAAACTTTTGAATGTGGTTTACTAGCAAAGCTTGTAATAGTCTGTCAGCTGACTGCTTAGTATTTACCTCTTCCTCTGTTAACATATGAAATCACACCCCATTATGATACACATCCGACATTTTTTGTGGACAGTATGCAATGATACATTTTTAAACTCTTGTGTGATGATGGTGCAGGCGACATCAATGTTATTCACATATTCCTGCATGGCAATGAATGCCCCCTTGTATATGGCTTCACTGCACCTGGATAGGAAGGCATATACTGATAGCCTCAGTTATTCACTGTTCAGAGTCTCCACACATGCATGTATAGTGAGCAGCTGCATGTGAATGGAAAACACATTTATAGGACAATCTGCTATATGTGTTACCCATTATTCACAGGGCAATCTGCTGTACATACTGTAAATTTCCTTCAGAAACTATAACCAATGCATCATCTGTCAGATATCTTACCAGGAGTGCTCCCTGCTGTGAAAGAATGTCTTTGGTTTGACAGTCAGATCTTTCAGTGAGCATGCCAGATCCTCTGTTGCCTTTCTTTGCCTGGGAGCCTACCCTAAGGCATTGGGGTACTGTCCTGGAAGTAGTCCTGATGTACAGAGCTGTATTTCCTGGAGGAATCCTGATATGCAGTGCCCTTTTACTGGTAACCACTGCCTGATTCATATATGTCACTGTCTGTGCTACAATTACAACACATGGGTCAGAAGGTGTTTTTTTTAATAGTTCAGAGTTACTGTTATTGTAGAAGGTAACAGCATGTCCTTGGCAGCATATCATTTTCATTCTAACACAGCACATGTCTATTTCAGTATGTGCCTGTGAAATTGCAATAGAAGAAGCAGTGTCATATATGCAGCTGTGACTTCCCTCTACTACTGCTAATTTATTTATTTATTTTACCTATTTTTGATGTTGGGGTAATAGACCAGTTCAAAGGATTCATTTCAACTATGGCCTGACCTCAAAGAACAAAAATACTACAATAAGCAAGACACAGGGCAGTTAACAAATGTACGAAGACTTACACCATATGGTATGTAGTACAGATAACATGATTAGAGAGCAATGTGCAGAGGGCATACATGCAATAAATGCACAGTACATGAGCAAAAGTCACAAGGTTTACAGAGGTTGTTAAATATTTACATGTTTACTCAAGTAAATATGCATATAGTAACACAACTGTGCAGAACTTTTAACA